>NC_041388.1:554350668-554351350 GCF_002162155.2 Triticum dicoccoides | reverse complement strand
TCCAGTTTTTGCCGTGACCCTCTCTAATCTTTTGCACATGCTATGCGGGTGAAATGACGATACCATGACAAGTTTCAACATTTTCAGGATTCATTTTGTAGTGATTTTCAATTTCACGGTCATTTAGCTCTCTAAACAATTAGGTAAATGACCGAAAAACAACAAATGATGTCAGAACATGTTGGAAATTGATGACGTCGCTTTGAATGCTGCATACTGAACACAAAAGAAGTCCGGAGTTCAAATAAATTTAAAAAACATTGAAGTGGCCGTGTAACAGATGAGTTCTCGTCCGAAACCCTGATACTCCAAAAGAGTTTGTCCAGTTTGTACATGAAGTGCGTCCAGTTTTTGCCGTGACCCTCTCTACTCTTTCGCACATGCTATGCGGGTGAAATGATGATACCATGCCAAGTTTTTCAGAATTCATTTTGTAGTGATTTTCAATTTCACGGTCATTTAGCTCTCTAAACAATTAGGTAAATGACCGAAAAACAACAAATGATGTCAGAACATGTTGGAAATTGATGACGTCGCTTTGAATGCTGCATACTGAACACAAAAGATGTTCGGAGTTCAAATAAGTTTAAAAACATTGAAGTGCCCGTGTAACAGATGAGTTCTCATCCAAAACCCTGATACTCCGAAAGAGTTTGCCCAGTTTGTACACAAAGTGCGTCCA
>NC_041388.1:554311470-554350658 GCF_002162155.2 Triticum dicoccoides | reverse complement strand
ACAAATGATGTCAAAACATGTTGGAAATTGATGACGTCGCTTTGAATGCTGCATATAGAACACAAAAGAAGTCCGGAGTTCAAATAAGTTTAAAAAACATTGAAGTGCCCGTGTAACAGATGAGTTCTTGTCCGAAACCCTGATACTCCGAAAGAGTTTGTCCAGTTTGTACACGAAGTGCATCCAGTTTTTGCCGTGACCCTCTCTACTCTTTCGCACATGCTATGCAGGTGAAATGATGATACCATGCCAAGTTTTAACATTTTCAGAGTTCATTTTGTAGTGATTTTCAATTTCACGGTCATTTAGCTCTCTAAACAATTAGGTAAATGACCGAAAAACAACAAATGATGTCAGAACATGTTGGAAATTGATGACGTCGCTTTGAATGCTGCATACTGAACACAAAAGAAGTCCGGAGTTCAAATAAGTTATTAAAAATAAAAAAGAGGTGCAATGCTGGTTAATTTGCTTCAAGCCTTTCAGAATAGTGTAGATTGCACTGCACATAGCTCAGTGCAATCTATGCTATTCCGAAAGGCTTGAAGCTAATCAACATGCAGGTGAGCATTGCGCCTCTTCGTCATTGTCTGTGCACTCACGGCTTATAAACCGCTCATACTGCCTCTCTCTTGGCGAGGTGGGACTAAAAATCAGCTTAGTAAGAAACTCTAGTACCGGTTCATGGCATGAACCGGTACCAAAGGTCTTCGTGGGGCCCCAGCCTGACCACAGCCGCACTGGCCACATTAGTACCGGTTCGTGGCATGAACCGGAACTAAAGGTTGCCCACGAACCGGTACTAATGATGCTTGCCTGCCTAGCCGTTGGAACCGGCACTAATGGTCACATTAGTGCCGGCTCAAATTCAAACCGGCACTAATGTGCTTCACATTTGACCCTTTTTCTACTAGTGATTATGTGCTCACAAAATCCCTAGGCATAGGAAGTGGGTTAGATTTAAATGTGCTAGTCATATTCTTCATGATGCTCTCTTTGTATTTCAATTCTTATCTTTTATGTGAGCATCATTGAAATCATCATGCCTAGCTAAAAGGCATTAAAGAAAAGTGCTTGTTGGGAGACAACCCAATATTTAACCTTACTGTTTTTGTGTGTTTACATGACTAAGCTACTTTTTTAATCATGTTTCATAGCTTTCTTTTCAATAAAGTGCCAAGTAAGACCTTTGGGAAGACGTGGGTGAAAGTTAATGTGATCTTGTTGTAAAAAACAGAAACTTTGCGCTCACGAGATTAGCTGTCGTTTTGTACATAAGAGTGATCTTGAGTTGATTCTTTTTTCAGAAGATTAATAGACAAATTCCTCACGTCCACCAATTTATTTCATAATTGTTTGAGTAGCAGAAGTATGGTTACTGTTCAGATCATTACAGACTGTTCTGTTTCTGACAGATTCTGTTTTCATTGCATAGTTTGCTTGTTTTCTAGTTTCTGTGGCTTATATTTCTCAATATAAATTGTAGAAATGATATGGTACAGTAGGCATTGTGTGAGAAAAATTATGAACCTTGTCTTTGACAGTACCAAAGTGAATGGTTTACTCTTTATCATACTAACCTATCTCACGAAGTTCCGTTAAGTTTTGTGTGATTGAAGTTTTCAAGCTTTGGGTGAGATATCAATATGAGGAGAATAAGAAGTGGAAATACCCTAAGCTCGGGGATGCCCGAGGCACCCCAAGGTAATATTCAAGGAAGACTCAAGATCCTAAGCTTGGGGATGCCCGGGAAGGCATCCCTTCTTTCGTCTTCAAAACTATCGGTATAACTTACTCGGAGCTATATTTTTATTCGTCACATGATATGTGTTTTGCTTGGAGCGTATTTTGAATTTTAATTGCTGTTTGAATAAAATCATTGGATCTGAAATCTTGAATGAAAAAGAATCCTCCCATGGCTAGTTAATTATTTGACTACTCAGTGTTCTCCACTTATATCTTTTTGGAGTAGTTTGTCATTTACTCACGTGCTTCACGTATACCCTATGAGTAAATTGTTGAATGAATTGAATATCATAAATCTGAATTTATATACGTTTCATATGATTATAACATGGGAAGTAATGACTTCACACATAATAAGTATAGGTAGTAAACTTATTGAAAGTTAGCAAACGCAGAATTGGTCACTTGAACAATTCATGAAAGAATATTGAAGGAAGATAGATTTCACATATAAATATACTATCTTGGACATCGTTTGTAATTGTGAGCACTCATTAAAATATGACATGCTAAAAGGTTGATGTTGGACAAGGAAGACAACTTAATGGGTTATGTTTTCCTATATCCAAATGTTTATTGTCTTGGATCATCCAACATGTTGAGCTTGCCTTTCCCTCTCATGCTAGCAAAATTCTTTGCACCAAGTAGAAATACTACTTGTGCTTCCAAACATCCCTTAAATCAGTTTTGCCATGAGAGTCCACCATACCTACCTATGGATTGAGTAAGATACTTCAAGTAAGTTGTCATCGGTGCATGCAATAAAAATTGCTCTCTAAATATGTATGATCTATTAGTGCAAAGAAAATAAGCTTTATACGAACTTGTGATAGGGAAGAAATAAAAGCGACGGACTGCATAATAAATGTCTTTATCACAAGCGGCAACATAAAGTGACGGCCTTTTGCATTAAGATTTTGTGCATTCAACCATAAAAGCGCATGACAACCTCTGCTTCCCTCTATGAAGGGCCTATCTTTTACTTTTACCTTCTACCCTTATACAAGAGTCATGGTGATCATCACCTTTCCTTTTTACACTTTTTCCTTTGGCAAGCACTTTGTGTTGGAGCGATCCGGATATATATATATATATATATATATATATATATATATATATATATATATATATATATCCACTTGGATGTAGGTTTTCATAAATTATTATTGTTGACATTACCCTTGAGGTAAAAGGTGGGAGACGAAACTATAAGCCCCTATCTTTCTCTGTGTCCGGTTAAAACTTTGAACCCATAAATATCACATGAGTGTTAGCAATTGTGAAAGATTAGATGATAGTTGAGTATGTGGAGTTTGCTGAATCAAAGCTCTTACATAGAACCTTCCTGAAAATAAGATGAATTGCAATTGTTTGATGAATAAGAGCATGGTTTGTTAGTTTTCAAGAAAGTTTATGATCTATACTTTAACATGTGAATAGCTCGTTACTTGATCATGAGAAGTTTTATGAGTTGAGCTACTGTTATGATATATATAATGATGCTAGAAAAAGTGATTGGAACTATCATTGATCAAACTTATGCACTTGCTAGCATTCACACTTCATAAATTATTTCTTTTATCATTTACCTACTCGAGGACGAGCAGGAATTAAGCTTGGGGATGCCGATACATCTTCAATGTATCTATAATTTATGAAGTATTCATGCCATGTTTACAACAGTTTTATATGCTTTTGGTATGATTTGATTACAACTAACCCGGACTGACGTTGTTTTCAGTAGAACTACCGTGGTGTTGTTTTTGTGCAAAAATAAAAGTTCTCGTAATGCGATGAAAATCAATAGAGAATTTTTCTGGAAAATATAAAAAATACTGGAACAAAAATCTACCGGAGGGGAGTCCCATGGGCCCCACGAGGGTGGGGGGCACGCCCACCCCCTGGGCGCGCCCCTGTGCCTCGTGGACTTCCCGTGGGGCCCCCTGACTTGTTTTGGATGCCAACCTCTCCTATAAATGCCCAAACCTCCAGAAAATAACCTAGATCAGAAGTTCCGCCGCCGCAAGCCTCTTTAGCCATGACAAATCAATCTAGGCCCTCTCTGGCACCCTGCCGGAGGGGGCCATCATCACCAGAGGCCATGGAGGAAGATCCCAGAGGGGACATCATCTCCATGAAGGCCAAGATCCAAAGGGAGAACCTCTCCCCATCAAGGGAGAGGCCATGGAGGAGGAATCACAAGGGGAGAACCTCGCCTCCTCTCTCTCGATGGGGCCGGAGTGGCATCGGGAGAGGAATCATCCTCATGGTGATCGTCTTCATCAACATCACCATCATCACCACCATCCTCACCTCTTCTATGTGGTCCACTCTCTAGCACCCCACTGTAATCCCTACTTGAACATGGTGCTTTATGCCACATATTATGATCCAATGATGTGTTGCCATCCTATGATGTTTTGAGTAGATATCCTTTGTCTTTGGGTTGACTGATGATCTAGATTGGTATGAGTTGTATGTTTTATTTTGGTGATGTCCTATTGTGCCCTCCGTGTCGCGTAAGCATGAGGGATTCCCACTGTAGGGTGTTGCAATACGTTCATGATTCGCTTATAGTGGTTTGCTTGAGTGACAGAAGAATAAACTCGAGGAAGGACGTTGTTGCGTATGGGATAAAGGGGACATGATGCTTTAATGCTATGGTTGGGTTTTTACCTTAATGATCTTTAGTAGTTGCGGATGCTTGCTAGAGTTCCAATCATAAGTGCATATGATCCAAAAGAGAAAGTATGTTAGCTTATGCCTCTCCCTCATATGAAATTGCAATGACGACTACCGGTCTTGTTAACAATTGCCTAGGATAATTCCGCACACCGAACCTTCATTATTCCACACTCGCTATTTATAATATTTAGTAATATATTCTAACTTTATGATAACAGCCCCTACTTTTATATTTTCTCTCTCTGATACCATGCAGAGTTATCCTCTTCATACCCACAACGTAGTTTTATTTCTCGTTTCTAGTTGGAAGCAAACGTTCGGTGTATGTAGTGTCGTATCAGTGGCAGATAGGGCTTGAGAGAATATTGATCTTACCTTTAGCTCCTTGTGGGTTCAACACTCCATACTTATCACTTCCACCATCGGGAATTGCTACGATAATTCCCTATACTTGGGGATTATCACATAACCCTCTCAACTTTTTAGCACATGCTATGTGGGTGAAATGATGATAGCATGCTGATAACCCACAAGTGTAGGGGATCAATTGTAGCCTCTTTCGATAAGTAAGAGTGTCGAACCCAACGAGGAACTAAAGGTAGAACAAATACTCCCTCAAGTTCCGTCAACCACCGATACAACTCTACGCTCGCTTGACGTTAGCTTTACCTGGAAAAAGTATAAAACTAGAAGTAATTTGTAGGTGTAATGGGATAGGTTTGCAAGAATATAAAGAGCACGTAAATAAAAACTAGGGGCTGTTTTATGTGAAGAAGCAATAAAGTTAGTATAGTGAGTGTGGAAAAGTGGTGGTAGGAGTTGCAAAATTGTCCCTAAGCAATTGATTACTTTTCTAGACCGATAGCAAGTTTTATGTGCGAGAGGCCATTGCTAGCATGTCATACCTGACTTGGAATTCTATGCACTTATGATTGGAACTATTAGCAAGCATCCGCAACTACTAACGTTCATTAAGGTAAAACCAAACCATAGCATTAAGATATATTGGCCCCCCTTCAATCCCGTATGCATCAATTTCAATGCTAGGTTGAAGCTTCTGTCACTCTTGCCCTCCAATACGTAGTCCTATCAACATACAACTTACCCGATGGTGTGATCCATGCACACGCTCATATGATGGGCACGAAAGGACAACAACATAACCACGAGCAAATTAAACCAATCATATCAATTCACCAATTACCGATAGAACAACAAAAATCTACTCAGACATCATAGGATGGCAACACATCATTGGATAATAATATGAAGCATAAAGCACCATGTTCAAGTAGAGGGTACAGCGGGTTGCAGGAGAGTGGAACACTATAGATAGATGGGGGAAGGTGATGAAGATGTTGATGAAGATGACGGAGGTGTTGGTGTAGATCGCCGTCGCACGATGATGGCCCCGGCGGCGTTCCAGCGCCACGGGGAGAGAGGGGGAGAGGGCCCCCCTTATTCTTCCTTGACCTTCTCCCTAGATGGGAGAAGGGTTTCCGCTCTGGTCCTTGGCTTCCATGGCATGGGAGGGGCGAGAGCCCCTCCAAGATTGGATATGTCTCTCTGTTTCTGCGTTCCTGATTATGCCCTTTCAACATTTCTTATATTCCCGGAGATCCGTAACTCCGATTGGGCTGAAATTTTAACACGATTTCTATCCAGATATTGGCTTTCTTGTGGCGAAAGAAGGGCACCAACCACCTTACGGGGTGGCCACGAGGGCCCACGGCACGCCTGACCCCCTAGGGCACGCCCCTCACCCTCGTGGGCCCCTCGGGCATCGTCTCGTGTTGATTCCACTTCCCAAAATTCACATATATTCCAAAAAATCTCCGTCAGTTTTTATCCAATTTGGACTCCGTTTGATATGGATTTTCTGTGAAACAAAAAACATGCAACAAATAGGAACTGGCACTGGGCACTGGGTCAATATGTTAGTCCCAAAAATAGTATAAAAAGTTGCCAAAAGTATGTAAAAGTTGTACAATATTGGCATGGAACAATAAAAAATTATAGATACGACGGAGATGAGTCTGCTGTTGTTGTGTGGTGTTGTCTATATTATGTCCAATAATATATTTTGTAACCTGTGAAAATATCAGGAAAAAAATAATCCCTAATATTCATACTAGTGGCGCACCACCACATAGTGCGCCATTAGTAAGCCAGAGCACACTGATGGCGCATCATCCACCAGAGCGCCATTAGTATGCCAAAGCACATGGGTAAATATGGCCCCCTGGGAGGCATACTAATGGCGCACCGTGCGCTATACTAATGGCACACTGCATGGTGCACCATTAGTATACCAGATACTAATGGCGCACCACAGGTGCACCATTAGTAAAAAATACTAATGGTGTGATACTAGTGGCGCACCTGTAGTGCTCCATTAGTAGGCAAAAC
This sequence comes from Triticum dicoccoides, assembly GCF_002162155.2. NCBI lineage: Eukaryota > Viridiplantae > Streptophyta > Magnoliopsida > Poales > Poaceae > Triticum > Triticum dicoccoides. Next base: position 554,343,818 of record NC_041388.1, on the reverse strand, counting down.
AGGTGCGCCACTAGTAGGCCTTTTCCTAGTAGTGACATCTTGTCATCTTGCCTAATGCGTTACTCTATTCTTATGAACTTAATACTCTAGATGCAGAATCATTTCAGTCTACTTGACATGGACGTGATGCCTATATTCATGATCATGCCTAGATATTCTCATAATTATGCGCTTTACAATCAATTGCTCGGAAGTAATTTGTTCACCCACCGTAATATATGCTATCATGAGAGAAGCCACTAGTGAAACCTATCGCCCTCGGGTCTATTTTACATCATATAAGTTTCCGATCTACAATTCTAGTTTACTATCTATTTTTTTGTAATCTTTACTTTTCAATCTATACAACAAAAATACCAAAAATATTATCTTATTATCTCTACCAGATCTAACTTTTGCAAATGGCCGTGAAGGGATTGAAAACCCCTTTATCGCGTTGGTTGCAAGGTTCTTGATTGTTTGTGCAGGTACTAGGCAACTTGCGTGTAGTCTCCTACTGCATTGATACCTTGGTTCTCAAAAACTGAGGGAAATACTTACGCTACTTTGCTGCATCACCCTTTCCTCGTCAAGGGAAAACAAACGCATGCTCAAGAGGTAGCAAGAAGGATTTCTGGCGCTGTTGCCGGGGAGATCTACGCTCAAGTCAAGACATACCAAGTACTCATCACAAACTCTTCTCCCTTGCATTACATTATTTGCCATTTGCCTCTCGTTTTCCTCTCCCCCACTTCGCCTTTGTTGTTTTATTCGCCCTTTTCCGTTCATCTCTTTTCGCTTGCTTCCTGTGTGCTTGTGTGTTGGATTGATTGTTTGTCATGATGGCTCAAGATAATACTAAATTATGTGAATTTTCCAATACCAACAACAATGATTTTATTAGCACTCTGATTGCTCCTATTACCGATTTATGTCTACTACACAACCATCTTCTTGTAGACGTTGTTTGGCCTCCAAGTGTAGAGATTTGTAGGACAGTAGCAAATTTCCCTCAAGTGAATGACCTAAGGTTTATCAATCCGTGGGAGGCGTAGGATGAAGATGGTCTCTCTCAAACAACCCTGCAACCAAATAACAAAGAGTCTCTTGTGTCCGCAACACACCCAATAAAATGGTAAATTGTATAGGTGCACTAGTTTGGCGAAGAGATGGTGATACAATGTCGGTGTTCTGGGAGCGGGGGTCCCCAGACTTGCCTGCCTGCGGCCTGCGTCGTGGCTCAGGCAGGGGCCCAGCATGGCCCATCTTCATCAGCCCAAGCTCAAGACCCTTACGAGGGGCCAAGCCTCACGGGGCGGACGACAGGAAGCTTCCTCAGAGGCAGCCTCATCAGGCAGGCTCGCGAGGAGGCAGAGAGATCAATACAGGGGTACCTCGTGAGGATCCCATGACGCAAGCCATGACGGTCGAGACCAGGCGGGCGCCGGCCTGTGCAGTGTCCTTGTTTCCCCTTTGATGCAAAGGGAGCAAGCACAGGCCAAGGTATCAGGCAAAGGTTGCCATTCCGGTGCAACGAGACCAAGACCAGTCGGACGGCCGGACGGAGGTCACCATGGAGCCCAAGACGGCGTCATCACCAGTGCTTTTGGCAGCCGAAGACCACCTTTGATCAGGATAACTTGTACCATATGTTCCCCTTCAAAATGGCCAAGTGTTGGCGCCCTTCCCGCTCATTATTTGGGGAGAGGCCCAAGGCCTCTATAAATAGAGCTAGCCTCCACAAAGGAGCGGGGAGAGGGAGAACCCAGTAGAGACTAAGTAGAACACACCGCACCAGCTCAAGAACACCCCTCGCGAGGCTGTTCTTCCCTTGTACTATCCATCATCAGCCCCAGAGGCAATCCACCACACCACACACTGGAGTAGGGTATTACACCACAACGGTGGCCCGAACCAGTATAAACCCCGTGTCTCTTGTGTTGTTCATCATTTTCATCTTAGTTCGCACGAGAGGATCAGACGCAGATCGGTAGGGGAGAGATCTCCGCGCGCACCCCAGTGTTCGAACCTCAAGGGTCTGCCGGAACCCGAAATCCAACATTTGGCGCGCCAGGTAGGGGTGCGCCAGAATCCTCCTTCCTCCATGTCACGTTTCGCCACTTCGCCACCCAGATGTCAAGCAACTCGGTTGCCAACACCGACCGCTGGGCGGCGTGGCCCGCCCATGCCGTGTCGCCGTCTCATGGCGACCTCAACCTTGTGCCTCAGGCAGCTCGCGTTCCACAAGGCGCTGCGGGGCGCAGGCGACGCAGCCAGACGCCGCCTGCCCTCACGCCACGGCAGGTGCGGGCCGCAGCAAGGGCCTCGAACCATGCCGCTGCCATGGTGCCATACACCCGACGGGAGCAGGCGAACTCTAGGGCCGCGCTCACGGTGGCCCGAGAGCTACTACGGTGCCGCTTGCTGGAAGGCGGTCGCGACGTGTTGTTGGAGCGAGTGGCCGAGCTCCTGGACGCCGCCACGTCAGGAGCGCCCCCTTTCTACATCCAGCTGCCGCCCTAGATCCAGGACAGGTCGCACGATGGCGTTATGCGTGCCCACGCGATTTCGGGCAGGCCCCCAAGCTGGTCCAGCGCCAACACCTCCGCCAGCACCGGGCGGCAGATCGCGCAGGCCCTTCCCCAGGCCAGCGAAGGGATGCGCGCCGCGGCCTATGGCCTCGGCGGACCACCGCGTCATCACATACAAGGCGACACCCCAAGCCAGACTGCGTGGCATGCAGGGCGCTACAGCGAGGTCCATGAGGTGGTCGCCCCGGAGGCCTATGTACCCCGCATGGTGGATCAAGGGCACGAGCTGGAAGGAGGTCACGGCTCGTTCCTCGGGCCCGGCTAGGACGAGGAGGCGCCGGAAGCCGAGCTCTTTCAGGAACCCCAAGAGAGCATCGACAATCGCGCCGACAGTAGCAACTATCGGGTACCACTCATCCCTCAGGAGCAAGCTTACGCTAACCATGGGTCGCAGGAGGTACAGGTCACCGCAGCGGCTGGCTGCCCCAACGCCACAGCCTCTTATCCCTCAGGAGGAGGGGGCAGGGGACTGCAGGAAAGGGGCCGAGATCCGGGCTCACCCTTGCGGCGGTCGGGTCAAGATGTTCTCAGGAGGTAGGCCCTCTGCTGGGGAGGTGCCCCATGGCCTGCCCCCGGCAGAGGACCCGTGGTTGTCGGGGGAACCGCTGGCGACCGCTCTACCCCATTGGCGTTGTCCTTGGTTTCCGATCGCCGTCAATGGCGGCAGAGTGAGGTGCAAGGCGGGGCCCTCGCCTGGCGATATGAAGCAAGGCCAGTACCTGTGAAGAAGGCCTAGTGCCTGTGAAGCTCGCCGCCCCGTGACACTCTCACGTAATAATGAGTGGGGCTGTACACGCCTCGGAGTCTCAGGAGCGCCGGCCACAGGCCCTGGGGCTCCCGCCCATGCCCAGTGGCAGCACTTCGCTCCGCGTTGGTGAGAAGACGTCGAAGACTAGACTAGGTGCCGGACGTGGCTGTTTTGCTTTTCTTCTGCCTTTTTGCCTTTTTGCTTCTTCCTTGTCGGCAAGTTTCTTCGGTTTGGATTTAAGTTGGATTTGAGTTCGAAGCTTGCGTGCATTCGGGGAGGGGGTGTTTAGTCTCGTTCGATCAACCTCTTGCGTTCTGGTTATGGATTTACGCCCCAAGCTAGCGTCAGCTGCCCCCCTCACGAGCCCCTCGTGAGCCGGGCCGGGCCAGGCACGCCTACAGCCAGGACCACTGTCTCCGCACCCTCTCCGGAGGTCCTCATCACGGGATCAGCAGGTTAATCGAGGGATGCCGGAGGTGTAGCATCCCCCCGCAGGCCCGCTTAGGGCACGCCAGGGCCGGAAGGTAAACGAATCAACCGAACCATCACCGGGCTAGCAACTAAACTCACGCATAACGTTGTGCTCACCAGAGTACGGATTACAAATCTTTACATGAGGGGCCTCCCCTCCCAAAATTCTCTTCTATTCTTCAGGGCCAAGCCCGAGTCTTCTTAATGCAGGATAAACTGCGGAGACATGCGGCCAGTCGGACATATCACTCACCACGTCTTCTGGGGCGCTCTCGGAAGCGTCACTGGCATCGTCGACATTGCCACCACCGCCGCCAGCATCCCCATCATCGCCAGGATCATCCACAACATCGCCTTCATTGGCTCCCATGACCACGCTGTCGTCATCAGACGCAAAGGCCCTGAGGAGGGCGTCCACGTTGTCCTCCACCCACCGCGCCAGGTCGCCCCGGACGGCAATGGGAACGGGTGCGATGGCAGCATCGAAGTCGAAGTGGGGGTCCCTGTCCTGCAGATAGCTGAAGACGCAGGAGAAGGCACGCCCGAGCAAGACTCGGCTCCTCTCTTCGACAAGCCAGTGGGACCTCTCGGACCAATTCTCCAGAAGCGTCACCACATGCGGCTCCCTAGCGGCAGCCTCGCAGACATAGCCCAAAGCTGTGCTGGCCCTCTCTCAGAGCGTTTGAAGCATGGGGGCATGCACATGCTCCAGAACCCGCCGCCGGCGGAGCTCGTCCTCACTTTGCTGCGCGACGGCCTCGGCGTCAATGACCCTCTGTTGAAGAAGAAGCTGCTCGGTCCGGGAAGAGGACAGCTCCGCCTGCGCCGTGTTGAGGGCGGCTGCGGAGGAGTCCGCACGCCACGTTGCTTCGGTCAGTTTGGCCCTGAGGGCTGCGGTCCTGCCCTCAGCCTCGATGTTGATCAGCCCCAACCTCGTCCCGTGTTCGTGCTCGAGGGCCGAGCGAGCTTCCTCCACGCGGAGATCGACTTCTTCCTGGGCCCGGGCTTTGTGCGCGGCAACGTCATCCTCCGCCTGGGCCACCAGGCGCTCCCTCATCTCCAACCGCTCAAGGTAAAGGTTGCGCTCGGTGGCCTCCAGCGTCAGCACCTCCTCGCGCTTCAGAAGCTCCACCCGGTCAACGGAGGCCACCCCCATCGACTCAAGGGCCGCCTGGTGCAATTCCACTTGCTGCTCCAGGGAGTCGCTCCAGGCTTGGAGCTCCCGTGCGTGCTCCTCCGCATCCTTGCGCCGCCGGTCTGCCTCCCGAGCCTCCTCAACGGCCAGGGAGCAGGCCTCCCACGAAGCTGCCAGCAACACCTCAGCCTTCGCGTTGTCAAGATCATGTTGATGATGCACGAGGGCTACGGCAACCTTTAGTTTGCACCTCTCCACAGCAAGGCGCAAACCTTCGGCCTCGAGGCACGCATCCTCGTTAGCAAGCTCTGCCCCGATCCGGCTCACTGCATCCGCCGCCCCCTGGAGGAACTCTTCGCGAAGGGCGCGTCGCTCCCGAGCGTGCCTGAGCACGTCTTCTACATCACCCTCATCCACTGGAGCATGCGGAGGGCCCCAGGGCGGTTGGCCTCCTATCGGCGCGGGGCTGGGGGCTGGAGCCCTAGCCATCGCCGAACTAACCTCTTTGGGAATCCGGCCAGGCGTCGGCCCGCCCACGGAGGAGCCGAAGACGGGCTTCAGCCATTCACCATCAATGATCAGAGGAGGAACGCGGGGAAAGCCAGGTGTGCCCCAGGAAGACCCATGAAGAAAGAACAATGGGCGCGCAGGCTCGAGGTGCCCTATGAAACGGACCACTCCACCAACTGGTTCGGCTGCAGGGGTGCCACTCGAGCTCGGCGAGCCCAGAGCCGGCGGCGAAGGCGAAGCTTGGGGGGATGGCCCTTGGGTCGACTCGGCGGACTCAGCAAGGCGGGACCTGAAGGGCCACAATCAGCCAGAAGGATAACAGAGCAAATGAGCAGGGAAAGAAGAGGGCTTACTCGTCCATGGCAAAGTACTTCCTGTGCTTCAACAAGCGGCAAGGGCGGTCGCTGCCGCCTGAGGCCTCCTTCCTCTTGCGAAGGGCCTCGAGTCTACATGAAACCGACCCAAGCACCTGGGGCGGGGGTCGGCCTGGGGTGCTGAAGAAGCCTCAGGATTGTCGGTGCTGGAGGAGTCAGCTTTGGGGGCACCATTAGGCGTCGCCTCGTGAAGAACGGCTGGGGGCTCTGGAGCCCCAGCGTCAGGAGCCGAAGGCCAAAACCCTGCATCAACCGCCGCCCCAGGGCGGGCCTCGGGAGACGTCGCCTCCGAGGCTTCACACGGCGCCACCACCTCGACATCAGCCACCTCAGCTCCCATCGGCTCTCTCCCTGCCATGTCGCTTGAGGAGGGACCGATGTGGGCAGCGGGGGGAACAACCACGACAACTGGGTTCTCGCGTGGCCCCGTGAGGCCAGCCGGGCGCAGCCCCCACTCGTCGAAGCTGGGCATCTGCTTCACGAAATCAGCCCTGCCGGAACAAAGGTACAGAAGGACGCCACCGCTCCGTAGGCTTCCTGGGGAAGGATCACCAGTCAAGACCCGAAGCACCGTCCGCAGCACTTCGGGCGCTAAATCTTCCTTCTGCAGCCGCATGCGGTCTCCACGACCCGCAAAGTCCCACATCCGGCGAGAGTGGCACTGGAGAGGAGCAATGCAACACAGAAGGAACTCCCTCACCACCTTGGGCGCTGTCACATTGTGCATCCTCAAACTTTCTAAGCGGCGCCAGACGAAAGCGAGCCGGGGGCTCGCGAGTGGTTCATGACCCCACCCTGGGTTGGGAACAGCAGGCAAGGTCGGGTGCGAGAGCAAAGGGCTGGGCACCCCAACGTCCACGTACAGCCACCGCTCTCTGAACCTGGCCTGAGAGGGTGGAAGGCCGAAGTCAATCCCTGAAGCAGCCGTCTCAGGCATGGCGAAGAAACTTACACACCCCGAGCACTGAGTGGGATCGCTCAGGCGCAGAGAAAAGAAGTGGCGCAGCAGGCCAACAGAAGGAGGGATGCCTATCATCGCCTCGCACACGAAAGCAAAGATAGCCAAAAGGGTAATGGACTCCGGCCCGAGGTGCATCATGTGGATCTGATAATGGGAGAGCACAGCGTTGAAGAAAGTAGAAAAGGGGAGAATCGGACCAACCCATAAGGCATCGGCGAAGAATCGGACCTCCATGATGGTCCTAGCAAGAAAGGCACGGGATGCGGGCCAAACTATGGTCCGGGCGCACTCGTTGAAGATGGAAGTGGGGGTGGAGTGGACCTTGTCCAAGGCTTCCAGGTTTAGTATGATTGACCGATCGACGGCGGCGACCGCCGCTGGGGGTGCGCAGGATGAAGGCGCTGGCTTCTTCCCCCTTCCCTTCTTCATCGATGCCATGGCGTTGGGGAAGGGGAAGAGCTCGAGCCGGATTGGCAGCGGAGGTTGGAGCTCGGAAAAGAAGGAAAGGTAGGAGGCGAGCGGGTAGCCGAAGGAGGAACAACTATGTGCAACTACGGGTCTTCTTAGCCAGGCACGCAGCAAGGTGTCGTGGGAAGTGCAGACGCCCACGTCCAATCAACCACCACGCGGCCCCCAAGGCCGCAGACTGTTAGGGCCCGCGGCACTTCGCGCTTGCCCCTTCACTTCTCTGCTAAGCCAAGCCCGCGCGTGCCTTGGGCCCGGGGGCTACTGTTGGTGTTCTGGGAACGGGGGTCCCTAGACTTGCCTGCCTGCGGCCTGCGGTGTGGCTCAGGCAGGGGCCCAGCGCGGCCCATCTTCATCAGCCCAAGCTCAAGACCCTCACGAGGGGCCAAACCTCGCGGGGCGGACGACAGGAAGCTTCCTCAGAGGCAGCCTCATCAGGCAGGCTCGCGAGGAGGCGGAGAGATCAATGAAGGGGTACCTCACGAGGATCCCATGACGCAAGCCATGACGACCGAGATCAGGCGGGCGCCGGCCTGTGCAGTGTCCTTGTTTCCCCTTTGGTGCAAAGGGAGCAAGCACAGGCCAAGGTATCAGGCAAAGGTTGCCATTCTGGTGCAACGAGACCAAGACCAGCCGGACGGCTGGACGGAGGTCACCATGAGCCCAAGACGGCGTCATCACCAGTGCTTTTGGCAGCCGAAGACCACCTTTGGTCAGGATAACTTGTACCATATGTTCCCCTTCAAAATGGCCAAGTGTTGGCGCCCTTCCCACTCGTTATTTGCAGAGAGGCCCAGGGCCTCTATAAATAGAGCTAGCCTCCACAAAGGGGAGGGGGAGAGGGAGAACCCAGTAGAGACTAAGTAGAACACACCGCACCAGCTCAAGAACACCCCTCGCGAGGCTGTTCTTCCCTTGTACTGTCCATCATCAGCCCCAGAAGCAATCCACCACACCACACACTAGAGTAGGGTATTACACCACAACGGTGGCCCGAACCAGTATAAACCCCGTGTCTCTTGTGTAACGGTGGCCCGAACCAGTATAAACCCCGTGTCTCTTATGTTGTTCATCATTTTCATCTTAGTTCGCATGAGAGGATCAGACACAGATCGGTAGGGGAGAGATCTCCGCGTGCACCCCAGTGTTCGAACCTCAACGGTCTGCCAGAACCCGAAATCCGACATACAAGTACAATATCGATGATAGATATAGGTTTTTGTAATCTGAAAATATAAAAACAGTGGGGTAACTAATGATAAAAGTGAGTGAAAACGGTATTGCAATGTTAGGAAACAAGGCCTAGGATTCATACTTTCACTAGTGCAAGTTCTCTCAACAATAATAACATAGTTGGCTCATATAACTATCCCTCAACATGCAACAAAGAGTCACTCCAAAGTCACTAATAGCGGAGAACAAATGAAGAGATTATTGTAGGGTATGAAACCACCTCAAAGTTATCCTTTCTAATCGATCTATTCAAGAGTCCGTGTTAAAATAACACGAAGCTATTCTTTCCGTTCAATCTATCCTAGAGTTTGTACTAGAATAACACCTTAAGACACAAATCAACCAAAAACCTAATGTCATATAGATACTCCAATGTCACCTCAAGTATCCCTGGGTATGATTATACGATATGCATCACACAATCTTAGATTCATCTATTCAACCAACACAAAGAACTTCAAAGAGTGCCCCAAAGTTTCTACCGAAGAGTCAAGACAAAAAACGTGTGCCAACCCCTATGCATAAGTTCACGAGGTCACGGAACTCGCAACTTGATCACCAAAACATACATCAAGTGGATCACGTGATATCCCATTGTCACCACAGATAAACACATGCAAGACATACATCAAGTGTTCTCAAATCCTTAAAGACTCAATCTGATAAGACAACTTCAAAGGGAAAACTCAATTTGTCACAAGGAGATAGAGGGGGAGAAACATCATAAGATCCAACTATAATAGCAAAGCTCGCGATACATCAAGATCATGCCGAATCAAGAACATGAGAGAGAGAGAGATCAAACACATAGCTACTGGCACGTACCCTCGACCCCGAGGGTGAACTACTCCCTCCTCGTCATGGAGAGTGCTGGGATGATGAAGATGGCCACCGGAGAGGGATTCCCACCTTCGGCAGGGTGCCAGAATGGGTCTAGATTGGTTTTCGGTGGCTACAGAGGCTTGCGGCGATGAAACTCCCAATCTAGGTTTCTTTCTGGAAGTTTGGGTATATATAAGAGGTGTTGGAGTCGGGAATAAGTCAGGGGGTCCCCGAGGCGGCCACGAGGTAGGGGGCGCGCCTAGGGGGGTAGGGTGCCCCCCCACCCTCGTGGGTGCCTCGGGACTCTTCTGGCCCATCTCCGTTACTCTGTGGGCTTCTTCTGGTCCAAAAATAATCTCCGTGAATTTTCAGGTCAATTGGACTCCGTTTGGTTTTCCTTTTCTATGATACTCAAAACAAGGAAAAAAACAGAAACTGACACTAGGCTCTAGGTTAATAGGTTAGTCCCAAAAATCATATAAAATATAAAACATCCAAGGTTAATAATATAATAGCATGTAACAATCAAAAATTATAGATACATTGGAGATGTATCACCGATGCTGAATCTTGTGAAATTAATGCTGCTTTGTTGAATCTTGTCATGAAAGATCAATTTTCTGGCCTTCCTAGTGAAGATGCCGCTACCCATCTAAACAACTTTGTTGATTTGTGTGATATGCAAAATAAGAAAGATGTGGATAATGATATTGTTACATTGAAGCTATTTCCGTTTTCGCTTAGAGATTGTGCTAAAACTTGGTTCTCTTCTTTGCCTAAAAATAGTATTGATTCATGGAACAAGTGCAAAGATGCTTTTATCTCTAAGTATTTTCCTCCCGCTAAGATCATCTCTATTAGGAACGATATTATGAATTTTAAGCAACTTGGTCATGAGCATGTTGCACAAGCTTGGGAGAGGATGAAATTAATGATACATAATTGCCCTACACATGGTTTGAATTTATGTATGATTATAGAAAATTTTTATGCCGGATTGAATTTTGCTTCTAGAAATCTTTTAGATTCGGCTGCAGGAGGCACTTTTGTGGAAATCACTTTAGGAGAAGCTACTAAACTCCTAGATAATATTATGGTTAATTATTCTCAATGGCACACCAAAAGATCCACTACTAAAAAAGTTCATGCGATTGAAGAGATTAGTGTTTTGAGTTGAAAGATGGATGAACTTATGAAATTGTTTGCTAATGAGAGTGTTTCTTCTGATCCTAATGATATGCCTTTGTCCACTTTGATTCAGAATAATAATGAATCTATGGATGTGAATTTTGTTGGTAGGAACAATTTTGGTAACAACGCTTATAGAGGAAACTTTAATCCTAGGCCATTTCCTAGTAATTCCTCTAATAATTATGGTAATTCCTACGACAATTCTTATGGAAATTTTAATAAGATGTCCTCTGATTTTGAGACTAGTGTTAAAGAATTTATGAATTCGCAAAAGAATTTCAATGCTTTGCTTGAAGAAAAATTGCTTAAAATTGATGAGTTGGCTAGGAATGTGGATAGAATTTCTCTTGATGTTGATTCTTTGAAACTTAGATCTATTCTCGGTTTTATGCCTAGCTTGGGGCGTTAAACGATAGCGCTTGTTGGGAGGCAACCCAATTTTATTTTTGTTCTTTGCTTTTTGTTCCTATTTAGTAATAAATAATTCATTTAGCTACTGATAATATTGTGTTTTTTATGTTTTAATTAGTGTTTGTCCAAGTAAAGCCTTTAGGAACTTCTTGGGTGATTGTTGTTTGATCTTGCTGAAAAAACAGAAAGTATGTGCTCACGAAAGTAATTATCATTTTTTACCATAGAGCGGTAAAATACCAATTTCAACTGCAGTAGATCAACAAACAAATTATTTAGGACTTCCTAATTTCTCAGAATTTTTGGAGTTATAGAAGTATTCGAACTATCCAGATTGCTACAGACTGTTCTATTTTTGACAGATTTTGTCTTTTATGTGTTGTTTGTTATTTTGATGAATCTATCACTAGTATCGGGGGGTATGAATCATAGAGAAGTTGGAATACAGTATGTTTAACACCAAAATAAATAAAGAATGAGTTCATTACAGTACCTTAAAGTGGTGGTTTGTTTTCTTATACTAAAGGAGCTCATGAGATTTTCTGTCAAGTTTTGTGTTGTGATGTTTTCAAGTTTTTGGGTAAAGATTTGATGGTTTTTGGAATAATGAGTGGCAAAAGCCTAAGTTTGGGGATGCCCAAGGCACCCCACGGTAAAATTCAAGTACAACCAAAAGCCTAAGCTTGGGGATGCCCCAGAAGGCATCCCCTCTTTCGTCTTTGTCTATCGGTAACTTTACTTGAGGCTATATTTTTATTCACCACATGATATGTGTTTTGCTTGGAGCATATTGTATGATTTGAGCCTTTGCTTTTTAGTTTACCACAATCATCCTTGCTGTACACACCTTTTGGGAGAGACACACATGAATCGGAATTTATTAGAATACTCTATGTGCTTCACTTATATCTTTTGAGCTAGATAATTTTGCTCTAGTGCTTCACTTATATCTTTTTAGAGCACGGTGGTGGTTTTATTTTATAGAAATTATTGATCTCTCTTGATTCACTTATATTATTTTGAGAGTCTTTTAGAACAGCATGGTAATTTGCTTTGGCTATAAAATTAGTCCTAATATGATAGGCATCCAAGATGGGTATAATAAAAACTTTCATATAGAGTGCATTGAATACTATGAGAAGTTTGATACTTGATGATTGTTTTGAGATATGAAGATGGTGATATTAGAGTCATGCTAGTTGAGTATTTGTGAATTTGAGAAATACTTGTGTTGATGTTTGCAAGTCCCGTAGCATGCACGTATGGTAACTGTTGTGTAACAAATTTGAAGCACGAGGTGTTTCTTTGATTGTATTCCTTATGAGTGGCGGTCGGGGATGAGCGATGGTCTTTTCCTACCAATCTATCCCCCTAGGAGCATGCCCCTAGTGCTTGGTTTTGATGACTTGTAGGTTTTTGCAATAAGTATGTGAGTTCTTTATGACTAATATTGAGCCCATGGATTATACGCACTCTCACCCTTCCATCATTGCTAGCCTCTTCGGTACCATGCATTGCCCTTTCTCACGTCGAGAGTTGGTGCAAACTTCGTTGGTGCATCCAAACCCTGTGATATGATACGCTCTATCACACTAAAGGCATGTGCTTCCCGTGTCCAATGTTTAGTCCCACTTCTATAGTTGAGAGGAGCTCGCACAGGATTATAAGCCCCGCCACGGCTACCGTGTTGAGCTCCTCTCTAAGAAGGCCTTTGTAGACCTATTGCAACTCTTCTGCCCTGTGGTGCCTACTGGGCCATACGGGCTTGCATATTAGCCCAACAAGAGGTTGGGTTTCTAGTCGTATGCAGGCCGTGGCGGCCCAGTAGGCGGGCTTTTTAAAAAAAATTATTTTCTGCTTTATTTATTTTCTTTTATTTCTGAGTTGTTTTTTTGCTTTATTTAGAGTTTCTGTGTGAATCTTTTTGCTTTAGGATAAAAAATATAAACTTTCTATTAGTGCTAGTATATTTTAAATTTGGATAGTTTAAATTTGAATTATTTTAATTTTGTTTAAATCACTAGTTTGTCAATAACTTTACTTTAAAAATATATTTTTAGTAATTCTTTTTTCCCTGTTTAATATTAGTGTGTTTTACCATTACTAGCAAAAGAGCCCGTGCGTTGCAACGGGAGAGAAAACATAACACACGCTCTTAACTCAACAACCATCACTCAAGACCACAATAGGTCCATCTCCTTTATTTTAGTGAGGCATCATATTTGTTTTACCGCTTATCCTCCTTCTCACCCTCGCCGGCGATGGCCTCGTTCTTCACACAAAACAACAAAAAATGTGTGTTGAATATGTTAATCCTAAGGCGTCTCTCTCTCCCTCTCTCCTGCATCTCCCTCTCTCTCTTGCTCGCTTTCTCTCACTCTCGCGATGAGAAATCAGTTGTTTTCCCTTGCGAAAGTTTTTAGAGGTATGCATGTGTAGTTATCGATGTTTGCTTTTCCGTATATGGTCATAGTGGGGTGTTTATTTGCAATCCGGATCGCCGCCGGTATAAAAAAATGAATCTTGCGCTATAAATTATAAGTTTGCTTCCATAAAAATATTTTAAAAATATTTAATAGGTAAAATTAACATCATATTTAGATTCCACACAATTTTCTAATAAAATTTCATATATAATATGTTAAAATCAAAGTTACAGTTTAAAAGATACAGATACTTTAGGAAATCATTTGGTTTGACTCAAATATATTGCAAAATAATATTTAAAAATACTTAACAGGTAAAAATAATCTCATATTCATATTCTACATATTTTTCTAATCAAACTTCGCATATAACATGTTTAAATCGGAGTTACGGTTTAAAAGATATGGATGATTTTAAAAAACATTTGTTTGACAAAAATATGATCCGTGGATGAATTACCTAAAACATCAGGGTTTTTTTCGAAAAATGTAAAATAACGGTTCAGGTGTGACTTAAATCCGGACGGCGGGTTGATTTCAAGAAAAGACAGGGACTTTTGTGTAAAATATGAAAATAATGATTCGTTTTAACTTAAAACAAGACTGCGGGTTGAATTCTCTGAAATAGAGTGAATTTTCTGAAAAATGCCATGACGGACAAAAGAAACCCAATTTGCTTTATTATTAGGCAAAGATATTTAATTTGGTAATACTTAGGTTCTTTAAAAAATTAAATTCCTTTGTAACAGATGTGTTTTCTTTCGAAGTCAAAAAGGGTTGGAAATTGATGACGTGGCTTTGAATGGTGCATATTGAATGCACAAAAATTCTGGAGTTGGAATAAGTTTAAAAAAATGAAATATCTTTGTAACAGATGAGTTTTCGTCCGAAACCCTGATACTTCGAAAGAAATTGTCCATTTTGCACATGAAGTGCATCCAGTTTTTGCTGTAACCCTCTCAACTTTTTAGCACATGATATGTGGGTGAAATGATGATACCATGATGATAACCCAAAAGTATAGGGGATCAATTGTAGCCTCTTTCGATAAGTAAGAGTGTCGAACCCAATGAGGAGCTAAAGGTAGATCAAATATTCCCTCAAGTTCTATCGACCACTGATACAACTCTACACACGCTTGATGTTCGCTTTACCTAGAACAAGTATAAAACTAGAAGTACTTGGTAGGTGTAACGGGATAGGTTTGCAAGAATATAAAGAGCACGTAAATAAAAACTAGGGGCTGTTTTAAGTGAAGAAGCAATAAAGTTAGTATAGCGAGTGTGGAAAAGTGCTGGTAGGAGTTGCAAAATTATCAATAAGCAATTGACTACTTTACTAGACCGATAGCAAGTTTTATGTGGGAGAGGCCACTACTAGCATGTCATCCCTGACTTGGAATTCTATGCACTTATGATTGGAACTATTAGCAAGCATCCGCAACTACTAACGTTCATTAAGGTAAAACCCAACCATAGTATTAAGATATATTGGTCTCCTTCAATCCCGTATGCATCAATTTCTATGCTAGGTTGAAACTTCTGTCACTCTTGCCCTCCAATACATAGTCATATTAACATACAACTAACCCTATGGTGTGATCCATGCGCGCGCTCATATGATGGGCACCAAAGGACAACAACATAACCAAAAGCAAATTAAACCAATCATAGCAATTCACCAATTACCGATAGGACAACGAAAATCTACTCAGACATCATAGGATGGCAACACATCATTGGATAATAATATGAACCAAAAAGGACCATGTTCAAGTAGAGGGTAAAGCGGGTTACGGGAGAGTGGACTGCTGTAGATGGATGGGGGAAGGTGATGAAGATGTTGGTGAAGATGATGGAGGTGTTGGTGTAGATCGTCGTCGCACGATGATGGCCTCGGCGGCGTTCCGACGCCATCGGGATAGAGGGTGAGAGGGTCCCCCTTCTTCTTCTTCCTTGAATTTCTCCCTAGATGTGAGAAGGGTTTCCCCTCTGGTCCTTGGCTTCCATGGCATGGGAGGGGCGAGAGCCCCTCCAGGATTGGATCTGTCTCTTTGTCTCTCTGTGTTTCTGTGTTCCTGATTCTGCCCTTTCACCGTTTCTTATTATCCCAGAGAACCGTAACTCCGATTGGGCTGAAATTTTAACACGATTTCTATCCGGATATTTGCTTTCTTGCGGTGAAAGAAGGGCACCAACCGCTTTACGGGGTGGCCATGAGGGCCCACGGCACGCCTGACCCCCCTGGGGCACGCCCCTCACCCTCGTGGCCCCTCGAGCATCGTCTTGCATTGATTCCACTTCCCAAAATTCACATATATTCCAAAAAAATCTCCGTCAGTTTTTATCCCGTTTGGACTCCATTTGATATGGATTTTCTATGAAACAAAAAAGATGCAACAAGCAGGAACTGGCACTGGATCAATATGTTAGTCCCAAAAATAGTATAAAAAGTTGCCAAAAGTATGTAAAAGTTATAGAATATTGGCATGGAACAATAAAAAATTATAGATACGACGGAGACGTATCAGCATCCGCAAGCTTAATTCCTGCTCGTCCTCGAGTAGGTAAATGATAAAAAAGATAATTTTTGATGTGGAATGCTACCTAGCATAATCTTGATCGTGTAATCTAATCATGGCATGAATATTAAGACACGAGTGGTTCAAAGAAATAGTCTATCATTTGACATTAAGACAATAATACTTCAAGCATTCCAATAAAGTAATCATGTCTTCTCAAAATAACATGGCCAAAGAAAGTTCATCCCTACAAAATCATATAGTTTGGCTATGCTCCATCTTCGTCACACAAAAATGTTCAAATCATGCACAACCCCGATGACAAGACAAGAAATTGTTTCATACTTTTGATGTTCTCAAACCTTTTCAATTTTCACGCAATACATGAGCGTGAGCCATGGATATAACACTATAGGTGGAATATAATATGATGATGGAGGTTGTGTGGAGAAAGTCTCACATCGACGCAGCTAATCAACGGGTTATGGAGATGCCCATCAATTGATGTCAATGCGAGGAGTAGGGATTTCCATGCAACGGATGCACTAGAGCTATAAGTGTATGAAAGATCAAACTGAAACTAAGTGGGTGTGCATCCAACTTGCTTGCTCATGAAGACCTAGGTCATTTGAGGAAGCCCATCGTTGGAATATACAAGCCAAGTTCTATAATGAAAAATCCCACTAGTATATGAAAGTGCTCACTCAAGAGACTCTCTATATGAAGAACATGGTGCTACTCTAAAGGACACGTGTGGTAAAAGGATAGTAACATTGTCCCTTCTCTCTTTTCTCTCTCTCTTTTTAGGCTTCTTTGGCCTCTCTCTTTTTTTTGGGGGGGGGGCTTCTTTGGCCACTTTTATTTTGATAACCTCACATGGACATTGTTCTAATAATGATGATCATCATAGTTTTATTTACTTAGAACTCAATATTACAACTCGATACTAGAACAAAGATATGACTATATGAATGCCTCCGGTGGTATACCGGGATGTGCAATGATCTATGATGTCTACTACACAACCTTCTTCTTGTAGATGTTGTTGGGCCTCCAAGTGCAGAGGTTTGTAGGACTGTAGCAAATTTCCCTCAAGTGGATGACCTAAGGTTTATCAATCCATAGGAGGCGTAGGATGAAGATAGTCTCTCTCAAGCAACCCTGCAACCAAATAACAAAGAGTCTCTTGTGTCCCCAACATACCCAATACAATGGTAAATTGTATAGGTGCACTAGTTCGGCGAAGAGATGGTGATACAAGTGGTATATGGATAGTAGATAATGGTTTTTGTAATATGAAAATATAAAAACAACAAGGTAACTAATGATAAAAGTGAGCGTAAACGGTATTGCAATGCTAGGAAACAAGGCCTAGGATTCATACTTTCAGTAGTGTAAGTCCTCTCAACAATAACAACATAATTGGATCATATAAATATCCTTCAACATGCAACAAAGAGTCACTCCAAAGTCACTAATAGCGGAGAACGAACGAAGAGATTATGGTAGGGTACGAAACCACCTCAAAGTTATTATTTCCAATCAATCCGATGGGCTATTCCTATAAGTGTCACAAACAGCCCTAGAGTTCGTACTAGAATAACACCTTAAGACAAAAATAAACCAAAACCCTAATGTCACATAGATACTCCAATGTCACCTCAAGTATCCGTGGGTATGATTATACGATATGCATCACACAATCTCATATTCATCTATTCAACCAACACATAGGACCTTAAAGAGTGCCCCAAAGCTTCTACCAGAGAATCACGATGAAAACGTGTGCCAACCACTATGCATAGGTTCATGGGCGGAACCCGCAAGTTGATCACCAAATCATACATCAAGCGAATCACGTGGTATCCCATTGTCACCACAGATACGCACGGCAAGACATACATCAAGTGTTCTCAAATCTTTAAAGACTCAATCCGATAAGATAACTTCAAATGGAAAACTCAATTCATTACAAGAGAGTATAGGGGGGAGAAAACATCATAAGATCCAACTATAATAGCAAAGCTCGCGATACATCAAGATCATACCACCTCAAGAAAACGAGAGAGAGAGAGAGAGAGAGAGAGAGAGAGAGAGATCAAACACATAGCTACTGGTACATACCCTCAGTCCTGAGGGAGAACTACTCCCTCCTCATCATGGAGAGCACCGGGATGATGAAGATTCCCACCGGAGAGGGATTCCCCCTCCGGCAGGTTGCCGGAACGGGTCTGGATTGACTTTCGGTGGCTACGGAGGCTTCTGGCGGCGGAACTCCCAATCTATTGTGCTCCCAGATGTTTTTACGGTATATGCAGATATATATAGGCGGAAGAAGTACATCAGGGGAGCCACGAGGGGCTCACGAGGGTGGAGGGCGCATCCCTTGCCTCGTGGCCTCCTTGTTGCTTCCCTTACGTGGACTCCAAGTCTCCCGGGTTGCTTCCTTCCAAAAATAAGTTCCATGAAGTTTCAGGTCAATTGGACTCTGTTTGATTTTCCTTTTCTGCGATACTCTAAAACAAGGAAAAAACAGAAACTGGCACTGGCACTGGGCTCTAGGTTAATAGGTTAGTCCCAAAAATCATATAAAATAGCATATAAATGCATATAAAACATCCAAGGTTGATAATATAATAGCATGGAACAATAAAAAATTATAGATACGTTGGAGACGTATCAGCATCCCCAAACTTAATTCCTAGTCGTCCTTGAGTAGGTAAATGATAAAAACAGAATTTTTGATGTGGAATGCTACCTAACATATTTATCCATGTAGTTCTCTTTATTGTGGCAAGAATATTCAGATCCATAAGATTCAAGACAAAAGTTTAATATTGACATAAAATAATAATACTTCAAGCATACTAACCAAGTAATCATGTCTTCTCAAAATAACATGGCCAAAGAAAGCTATCCCTACAAA
This sequence comes from Triticum dicoccoides, assembly GCF_002162155.2. Taxonomy (NCBI): domain Eukaryota; kingdom Viridiplantae; phylum Streptophyta; class Magnoliopsida; order Poales; family Poaceae; genus Triticum; species Triticum dicoccoides. The sequence continues at coordinate 554,325,054 of NC_041388.1, read as the reverse complement.
ATCATATAGTCTGCCTATGCTTTATCTTCACCACACAAAATATTTAAATCATGCACAACCCCGATGACAAGCCAAGCAATTGTTTCATACTTTTGATGTTCTCAAACTTTTTCAATCTTCACGCAATATATGAACGTGAGCCATGGACATAGCACTATAGGTAGAATAGAATGGTGGTTGTGGAGAAGACAAAAAGGAGAAGATACTCTCACATCAACTAGGCGTATCAACGGGCTATGGAGATGCCCATCAATAGATATCAATGTGAGTGAGTAGGGATTGCCATGCAATGGAAGCACTAGAGCTATAAGTATGAAAGCTAAAAAAGAAACTAAGTGGGTGTGCATCCAACTTGCTTGCTCACGAAGACCTAGGGCATTTTGAGGAAGCCCATCATTGGAATATACAAGCTAAGTTCTATAATGAAAGATTCCCAATAGTATATGAAAGTGACAACATAGGAGACTCTCTAAATGAAGATCATGGTGCTACTTTGAAGCACAAGTGTGGTAAAAGGATAGTAGCATTGCCCCTTCTCTCTTTTTCTCTCATTTTTTTTATTTGGGCCTTCTATTTTTTATGGCCTCTTTTCTCTTTTTTTATTTCGGCTTCTTTGGCCTCTTTTATTTATTTATTTTCATCCGGAGTATCATCCCGACTTGTGGGGGAATCATAGTCTCCATCATCCTTTCCTCACTGGGACAATGCTCTAATAATGATGATCATCACACTTTTATTTTCCTACAAGTCAAGAATTACAACTCGATACTTATGACAAGATATGACTCTATATGAATGCCTCCGGTGGTGTACCGGGATGTGCAATGACTCATGAGTGACATGTATGAAAGAATTATGAATGGTGGCTTTGCCACAAATACAATGTCAACTACATGATCATGCATAGCAATATGACAATGATGGAGCGTGTCATAATAAATAGAACAGTGGAAAGTTGCATGGAAATATATCTCAGAATGGCTATGGAAACGCCATAATAGGTAGGTATGGTGGCTGTTTTGAGGAAGTTATATGGTGGGTTTATGATACCGGCGAAAGGTACGCGGTATTAGGGAGGCTAGCAATGCTGGAAGGGTGGGAGTGCGCATAATCCATGGACTCAACATTAGTCATAAAGAACTCACATACTTATTGCAAAAATCTATTAGTTATCGAAACAAAGTACTACGTGCATGCTCCTAGGGGGATAGATTGGTAGGAAAAGACCATCTCTCATCCCCGACCGTCACTCATAAGGAAGACAATCAATAAATAAATCATGCTCCGACTTCATCACATAACGGTTCACCATACGTGCATGCTACGGGAATCACAAAATTCAACACAAGTATTTCTCAAATTCACAACTACTCAACTAGCATGACTCTAATATTAGCATCTTCATATCTCAAAAGAATCATCAAGTATCAAACTTCTCTTAGTATTCAATGCACTTTATATGAAAGTTTTTATTATATCCCTCTTGGATGCCCATCATATTTAGGACTAATTTCATAACCAAAGCAAATTACCATGCTGTTCTAAATACTCTCAAAATAATATAAGTGATGCATGAGAGTTCATCAATTTCTTCAAAATAAAACCACCACCGTGCTCTAAAAGGATATAAGTGAAGCACTAGAGCAAATGACAAACTACTCCAAAAGATATAAGTAAAGATCAATGAGTAGTCGAATAATTATGCAACTATGTGAAGACTCTCTAACATTTAATAATTTAAGATCTTGGTATTTTATTCAAACAGCAAGAAAAGCAAAATAAAATGACATTCTAAAAATGGCAAACATCATGTGAAGAAGCAAAAACTTAGGATCAACCGAAACTAACCGATAGTTCATGAAGAAGAAAGGTGGGATGCCAACCGGGGCATCCCCAAGCTTAGATGCTTGAGACTTCTTGAAATATTATCTTGGGATGCCTTGGGCATGCCCAAGCTTTAGCTTTTGTGTCTCCTTAATTCCTCTCATATCACGATCTCCCTAAATCTCAAAAGCTTCATCCACACAAAACTCAACAAGGACTCGTGAGATAAGTTAGTATAAATCATTGCAAAAACCTTATCTTACTCTACTGTAGCAAATCACTAAAATTATTATTCAACATTGCATACTAGATGCCTCTGCATATTTAATAGTCCTAACCTCAAATAGAATCATTAAAGAAGCAAACATATGCAAACAATGCAAACATAACAGCAATCTGCCTAAACAGGACAGTCTGTAAAGAATGCAGCAACATCCATACTTCCCTAGCTCCAACAATTATGAAAGAAAATTCCCACTGTAGTAAATTTATCAGAGCTTAATATGCAAAAGGTTTTAACATTTTATCACATTCTGACTTTTCTAGGGAATTATGGCAACAGCGGTAAACTTTCTGCTTTCAAACAGCAACATGTGGACTTCTAAAATAGGCATAGTAAAGGCTATCAATGCCACTTTTATTGAAATAGAAGATGCAAAACATTGTTATAAATAACATGAAGCAAATCTTAACAAAATAAATTGACGCTCCAAGCAAAACACATATCATGTGGTGAATAAAAATATAGCTCCAACTAAAGTTACCGATGAACAAAGACGAAAGAGGGGATGCCTTCCGGGGCATCCCCAAGCTTAGGCTCTTGTCTATCCTTGAATATTACATTCGGGTGCCTTGGGCATGCCCAATCTTAGGCTCTCTCCACTCCTTATTCCATAGTCCATCGAATCTTTACCCAAAACTTGAAAACTTCACAACACAAAACTTAACAAAAAACTTGTAAGCTCCGTTAGCGAAAGAAAACAAAACACCGCTTCAAGGTGCTGTAATGGACTCATTATTTATTTATATTGGTGTTAAAACTACTGTATTCCAACTTCTCTATGGTTTATAAACTATTTTACTAGCCATAGATTCATCAAAATAAGCAAACAACACATCGAAAACAGAATCGGTCAAAAACAGAACAGTCTGTAGTAATCTGGATTAAACGTATACTTACGAAACTCATAAAATTCTCAAATAAATTTCTGGACCTGAGGAATTTATCTATTAATCATCTGCAAAAAAATTAACTAAGTATCACTCTCCAAATAAAAATGGCAGAAATACTCGTGTGCGCTAAAGTTTCTGTTTTTTACAGCATGATCGCAAAGACTTTCCCCAAGTCTTCCCAAAGATTCTACTTGGCACAAACACTAATTAAAAGCATAAAACCGCATCTAAACAGAGGATAGATGAATTATTTATTACTAAACAGGAACAAAAATCAAGGAACTAAAATAAAATTGGGTTGCCTCCCAACAAGCACTATCGTTTAACGCCCCTAGCTAGGCATGATGATTTCAATGATGCTCACATAAAGGATAAGAATTAAAACATAAAGAGAGCATCATGAAGAATATGACTAGCATATTTAAGTCTAACCCTCTTCCTATGCATAGGTATTTTGTGAGAAAACAACTTATGGGAACAATAATCAACTAGCATAGGAAGGTAAAACAAGCATAACTTCAAAACTTTAAGCACATAGAGAGGAAACTTGATATTATTGCAATTCCTACAAGCATATATTCCTCCCTCATAATAATTTTCAGTGGCATCATGAATGAATTTAACAATATAACCAGCACCTAAAGCATTCTTTTCATGATCTACAAGCATAGAAAATTTACTACTCTCCACACAAGCAAAATTCTTCTAATGAATAATAGTGGGAGCAAACTCAACAAAATAACTATCATGTGATTGAAAATTAAGATCAAGATGAAAAGTTTCATGGTTATCATTATTCTTTAAATCATACGTGTCATCACAATAATCATCATAGATAGGAGGCATGCTTTCATCATAATAAATTTGCTCATCAAAACATGGGGGACAAAAAATATCATCTTCATCAAACATAGCTTCCCCAAGCTTGTGGCTTTGCATATCATTAGCATCATGGATATTCAAGGAATTCATACTAACAACATTGCAATCATGCTCATCATTCAAATATTTAGTGCCAAACATTTTAAAGTTTTCTTATTCTAGCACTTGAGCACAATTATCCTTTCCATCATACTCACGAAATATAATAAAAAGGTGAAGCGTACGAGACAAACTCAATTCCATATTTTTGTAGTTTTCTTTTATAAACTAAACTAGTGATAAAACAAGAAACTATAAGACTCGATTGCAAGATCTAAACATATACCTTCAAGCACTCATCTCCCCGGCAATGGCGCCAGAAAAGAGCTTGATGTCTACTACACAACCTTCTTCTTGTAGACGTTGTTGGGCCTCCAAGTGCAGAGGTTTGTAGGATAGTAGCAAATTTCCCTCAAGTGGATGACCTAAGGTTTATCAATCCGTAGGAGGTGTAGGATGAAGATAGTCTCTCTCAAGCAACCCTGTAACCAAATAACAAAGAGTCTCTTGTGTCCCCAACACACCCAATACAATGGTAAATTGTATAGGTGCACTAGTTCGGCGAAGAGATGGTGATACAAGTGGTATATGGATAGTAGATAATGGTTTTTGTAATCTGAAAATATAAAAACAGCAAGGTAACTAATGATAAAAGTGAGCGTAAACGGTATTGTAATGCTAGGAAACAAGGCCTAGGGTTCATACTTTCACTAGTGTAAGTCCTCTCAACAATAATAACATAATTGGATCATATAACTATCCCTCACCATGCAACAAAGAGTCACTCCAAAGTCACTAATAGCGGAGAACGAACGAAGAGATTATGGTAGGGTACAAAACCACCTCAAAGTTATTCTTTCCAATCAATCCGTTGGGCTATTCCTATAAGTGTCACAAACAGCCCTAGAGTTCGTACTAGAATAACACCTTAAGACACAAATCAACCAAAACCCTAATGTCACCTAGATACTCCAATGTCACCTCAAGTATCCGTGGGTAGGATTATACGATATGCATCACACAATCTCAGATTCATCTATTCAACCAACACATAGGACCTCAAAGGGTCCCCCAAAGCTTCTACCGGAGAATCACGACGAAAACGTGTGCCAACCCCTATGCCTAGGTTCATGGGTGGAACCCGCAAGTTGATCACCAAAACATACATCAAGTGAATCACGTGGTATCCCATTGTCCCCACAGATACGCACGGCAAGACATACATCAAGTGTTCTCAAATCTTTAAAGACTCAATCCAATAAGATAACTTGGGAAAACTCAATTCATCACAAGAGAGTAGAGGGGGGAGAAAACATCATAAGATCCAACTATAATAGCAAAGCTCACGATACATCAAGACCGTACCACCTCAAGAACACGAGAGAGAGAGATCAAACACATAGCTACTGGTACATACCCTCAGCCCCGAGGGAGAACTACTCCCTCCTCGTCATGGAGAGCACCGGGATGATGAAGATGGCCACCGGAGAGGGATTCCCCCTCCGGCAAGGTGCCAAAACGGGTCTAGATTGGCTTTCGGTGGCTACGGAGGCTTCTGGCGGAGGAACTCCCGATCAATTGTGATCCCGAATGTTTTTAGGGTATATGGAGATATATAAGCGGAAGAAGTACATCAGGGGAGCCACGAGGGGCCCACGAGGGTGGAGGGCGCGCCCTAGGGGGGTGGGCACGCCCCCCTGCCTCGTGGCCTCCTTGTTGCTTCCCTTACATGGACTCCAAGTCTCCCGGGTTGCTTTCCTTCCAAAAATAAGTTCCGTGAAGTTTCAGGTCAATTGGACTCCGTTTGATTTTCCTTTTCTGCGATACTCTAAAACAAGGAAAAAACAGAAACTCGCACTGGGATCTAGGTTAATAGGTTAGTCCCAAAAATCATATAAAATAGCATATAAATGCATATAAAACATCCAAGGTTGATAATATAATAGCATGGAACAATCAAAAATTATAGATACGTTGGAGACGTATCAACCTAGCATAGCAATGACATAAAAATATGGACAAGCCATGAAAACATCATGCTAGCTATCTTACGATCATGCAAAGCAATATGACAATAAATGTTCAAGTCATGTATATGATGATGATGGAAGTTGCATTGCAATATATCTCGGAATGGCTATGGAAATGCCATAATAGGTAGGTATGGTGGCTGTTTTGAGGAAGATATAAGGAGGCTTATGTGTGATAGATCGTATCATATCACGGGGTTTTGATGCACCGCGAAGTTTGCACCAACTCTCGAGGTGAGAAAGGGCAATGCATGGTACCGAAGAGGCTAACAATGATGGAAGGGTGAGAGTGCGTATAATCCATGGACCCAACATTAGTCATAAAGAAAACACATACTTATTACAAAAATATATTAGTCATTGAACAACGTACTACGTGCATGTTCCTAGGGGGATAGATTGGTCGGAAAAGACCATCGCTCGTCCCCTATCGCCACTCATAAGGAAGACAATCAAAGAAACACCTCATGCTTCAAATTTGTTACACAACGGTTACCATACGTGCATGCTACGGGACTTGCAAAACTCAACACAAGTATTTCTAAAATTCAAAACTACCCACTAGCATGACTCTAATGTCACCATCTTTATATCGCAAAACTATTGCAAGGAATCAAACATATCATATTCAGTGATCTACAAGTTTTATGTAGGATTTTATGACTAACCATGTGAATGACCTGTTCCTGTCATCTCTCTAGATATAAGTGAAGCAAGAGAGTTCAATTCTTTCTACAAAAGATATGCCCATGCTCTAACAAATATAAGTGAAGCAAAAGAGCATTCTACAAATGGCGGTTTTCTATGTGAAGGGAAATAGGCAATCCAAACTTCAAATGATATAAGTGAAGCACATGAAGCATTCTATAAAGCCATACTCAAAAGATATAAGTGAAGTGCAATGAGCATTCTATAAATCAACCATGGACTATCTCATACCAGCATGGTGCATCAAATAAAAGTGAAGACTAAATGCAAAAGACGCTCCATGATTTTCACATATCACATGAACGAAACGAATCCGAAAACATACAGATACTTGTTGAAGAAATATGGGATGCCTTCCGGGGCATACCCAAGCTTAGACTCTTGATTCTCCTTGAATATTTACTTGGGGTCCCTTGGGCATCCCCAAGCTTGAGCTATTTCCTCTCCTCCTTCTCCTCACATCGAGACATCCTCGATCTTCAAACACTTCACCCACACAAAACTCAACAAAAAGCTCGGTAAGACCCGTTAGTATAATAAAGCAAATCACTACTCTAATTACTATTGCAAACAAATTCATATTTTGTTTTTGCATTGTAGCTACTGCAATATAACTTTTCCATGGCTTAATCCACTGATAGAAATCGAGAGTTTCATCAAAACAAGCAAACTATTCATCAAAAATAGAATTTGTCTTAAACAGGACAATCTGTTGTAATCTGAACATTCACCATACCTCTGGTGCTCCACAAATTCTGAAAAAATAGGAAAAATAAACAATTCGTATAGAAAGATAGTGCAAAAAGTTTTAGAACCGTTTGATGTTCTAGTAAGAAATGTAAAACCATGCACTACAGCCAAAGTTTCTGTTCTGCACCGCACAAACCAACAAGCAATGTAAACATCCTAAAGGCAAATCTTGGGACATTATTTTTATTTTTGAACTTTATAAAAGAACACAACATAAATAAATGACTCTCTAAAACTTCCGGGCTGTCTCCCTAGCACGACGCTTTCTTTAAAGCCATTAAGCTAGGCATATAGTGCTCAAGTAATGGATCCACCCGGATCCCAAGGTATATCAAAGCCAATTTTAATTAACAATGATTTCTGATTTAGTAGTGAGCACAAAGTAACATATATCATGTAATGACGAAGTCTAACTCTCTTCCTATGCATCGACATGTCATAAAAGAACAATTCATACACACATAGTAAATGCCAATGCATAGCATAAGCAGTTTCTTGCAATTTTATCATATTGGAAACATGGAGAGGTGGAGATGTAGTTCCTCTCTTATAATAATTGCAAGTAGGAGCAGCAAGCACATGCATATTATATTCATCAAAATTATCATGTGCAACGGTAAAATGCAACCCATCAATATAATCCATAATAAGGGCAAACTTCTCCGATATAGTGTAGTCAGGAGAATTCAAAAAGATAATATGACTATCATGCATGGGTGCAATAGCAACAATTTCATGTTTAACATAAGGAACTATAGCAACTTCATCTCCATAAGCATAATTCATATTGGCATCTTGGACACAAGCATAGCAAGCATCATCAAAAAGGGATATTTCAAAAGAATCAATGGGATCATAACAATCATCATAGCAATCATCCTTCGGTAAGCACGAAGGGAAATTAAACAATGTATGAGTTGAAGAATTACTCTCATTATAAGGTGGGAACGGGTAGCTAATCCGCTCTTCCTCCTTTTGTTCTTCGCTCTCCTCATCATCTTTTTCATCAATGAGCCCACAGTTTCATCAATTCCTTCTTCCATAGACTCCTGCAAAATATTAGTCTCTTCTTGGACAACGGAGGATTCCTCAATATATGGTTTAACATAGGCATTAGAAGCATAATTATCATAACAATATTGAAGTATGGAAAATATTCAGATTTGTAAAGAGTGGTATCATATTTTCCAATCAAAGAAGCAATTTCATAAGCACTCTTAAAAGCAACAAATTCTTCAATTTGTTGAACATCATAGTAATTATAAACACCCTTAGCATACGAAGATATGATTCCATTATCACTAAACTCACATTGGTAGGGAAGGTGTTTCTTAGGGTCTTCAGAACAACAAGTAAAATCATATATTTCACATAAATTCCAAGCATAGCATTGCAAACGATGAATTTGATCCAGTAAAAGATTCCATTTTTGAGATAAGCGGTGTCACACATAACAAGCATGCTCATCTAAAGATTTTCCCTCAACTAAGCTAGTTGGGGTTTCGCCACGAGCACATAGGGATCGAAGATGATCCAAGTAAAAAGCTTCAGTAGTGTGATAGATTTTGAGTGGTTCTTCAACCATTGGTTCAGTAGGTACCACTATTTTTTTTGTACTTTGCGTTTCCTACCCATAACTAAAGATAGAAAACAAGATCACAAAATAAAAACTACTTAGTGATAAAGCAAACAAGCACACACGAGAATATTCACCCCACGCTATAACTCCCTGGCAACAACGCCCGAAAAAGGTCTTGATAACCCACAAGTATAGGGGATCAATTGTAGCCTCTTTTGATAAGTAAGAGTGTCGAACCCAACGAGGAGCTAAAGGTAGAACAAATATTCCCTCAAGTTCAATCGACCACCGATACAACTCTACACACGCTTGACGTTCGCTTTACCTAGAACAAGTATAAAACTAGAAGTACTTTGTAGGTGTAACGGGATAGGTTTGCAAGAATATAACAAGCACGTAAATGAAAATAACTAGGGGATGTTTTAAGAGAAGAAGCAATAAAGTTAGTATAGCGAGTGTGGAAAAATGGTGGTAGGAGTTGCGAAATTGTCCCTAAGCAATTGACTACTTTACTAGACCGATAGCAAGTTTTATGTGGGAGAGGCCACTGCTAGCATGTCATCCCTGACTTGGAATTCTATGCACTTATGATTAGAACTATTAGCAAGCATCTGCAACTACTAATGTTCATTAAGGTAAAACCCAACCATATCATTAAGATATATTGGTCCCCCTTCAATCCCATATGCATCAATTTCTATGCTAGGTTGAAGCTTCTATCACTCTTGCCCTCCAATACATAGTCCTATCAACATACAACTAACCATATGGTGTGATACACGCGCGCGCTCATATGATGGGCACCAAAGTACAACAACATAACCGCAAGCAAATTAAGCCAATCATAGCAGTTCACCAAATACCGATAGGACAACGAAAATCTACTCAGACATCATCGGATGGCAACACATCATTGGATAATAATATGAAGCATAAAGCACCACGTTCAAGTAGAGGGTACAACGGGTTGCGCGAGAGTGGACCGCTGTAGATAGATGGGGGAAGGTGATGGACATGTTGGTGAAGATGACGAAGGTGTTGGTGTAGATCACCGTCACGCGATGATGGCTCCAGCGGTGTTCCGGCGCCACCAAGAGAGAGGGGGAGAGGGCCCCCTTCTTCTTCTTCTTCTTCTTCTTCTTCCTCCTTGACCTTCTCCCTAGATGGGAGAAGGGTTTCCCCTCTGGTCCTTGGCTTACATGGCATGGGAGGGGCGAGAGCCCCTCCGAGACTGGATCTGTCTCTCTGTCTCTCTCTGTTTCTGCGTTCCTGATTCTGCCCTTTCACTGTTTCTTATATTCCTGGAGATCCATGACTCCGATTGGGCTGAAATTTTAACACGATTTCTATGCAGATATTGGCTTTCTTGCGGCGAAAGAAGGGCACCAACCGCCTTGCGGGGTGGCCACAAGGGCCCACGACGCGCCTGACCCCCTGGGGCACGCCCCTCACCCTCGTGGGCCCCTCGGGCATCGTCTCGCGTTGATTCCACTCCCCAAAATTCACATATATTCCAAAAAATCTTCGTCAGTTTTTATCCCGTTTGGACTCTGTTTGATATGGATTTTCTGTGAAACAAAAAACATGCAGCAAATAGGAACTCGCGCTGGGCACTGGATCAATATGTTAGTCCCAAAATAGTATAAAAAGTTGCCAAAAGTATGTAAAAGTTGTAGAATATTGGCATGGAACAATCAAAAATTATAGATATGACGGAGACGTATCAGCATCCTGATACGTCTCCAACGTCTCTATAATTTTTTATTGTTCCATGCTAGTATATTATCTGTTTTGGATGTTTAATGGGCTTCAGTTTACCTTTTTATATTATTTTTGGGACTAACCTACTAACCCAAGGTCCAGTGCAAATTGCTGTTTTTTGCCTATTTCAGTGTTTTGCAGAAAAGGAATATCAAACAGAATCCAAACGGAATGAAACCTTCAGGAGAGTTATTTTTGGAACAAACGTGATACAGGAGACTTGGAGTGGCCGTCAAGAAATAAGAGAGGAGGACACGAGGCAGGGGGCGTGCCCAGGGGGCAGGTGCGCCCCCACCCTCGTGGGCCCCTTGCAGCTCCAATGACGTACTTCTTCCTCCTATATATACCCATATACCATGAAAATATCCAGGAGCACCACAAAACCCTATTTCCACCGCCGCAACCTTCTGTACCCGTGAGATCCCATCTTGGGGCCTTTTCCGGCGCTCCGCCGGAGGGGGAATCGATCATGGAGGGCTTCTACATCAACACCATAGCCTCTTCGATGATGTGTGAGTAGTTTACCACAGACCTTCGGGTCCATAATTATTAGCTAGATGGCTTCTTCTCTCTCTTTGGATCTCAATACAAAGTTCTCCTCGATTCTCTTGGAGATCTATTTGATGTGATTCTTTTTGTAGTGTGTTTGTCGAGATCCGATGAATTGTGGGTTTATGATCAAGATTATCTATAAACAATATTTGATTCTTCTCTGAAATCTTTTATGCATGATTTAAATATCTTTGCAAGTCCCTTCGAACCTACTAGATTGATCGTTCTTGCAATGGGATAGGTTCTTAGATTTGGGTTCAATATTGCGGTGTCCCATTGCAAGAAAGATCAATCTAGTAGGCCAAACCAAACTGATAATTCAAAGAGACTTGCAAAGATAACCAATCATACATAAAAGATTTCAGAGAAGAATCATATATTGTTCATAGATAATCTTGATCATAAACCCACAATTCATCGTATCTCGACAAACACACCGCAAAAAGAGTTACATCGAATAGATCTCCAAGAAGATTGAGGAGAACATCGTATTGAGATCCAAATAGAGAGAAGAAGCCATCTAGCTAATAACTATGGACCCGATAGTCTATGGTAAACTACTCACACATCATCAGAGAGGATATGGTGTTGATGTAGAAGCCCTCTGTGATCGATTCCCCCTCCGACGGAGCTCCAGAAAAGGCCCCAAGATGGGATCTCTTGGGTACAGAAGGTTGCGGTGGTGGAAATAGGGTTTTGTGGTGCTCATGGATGTTTTCGGGGTATGTGGACATATATAAGAGGAAGAAGTAGGTCGGTGGAGCCACGAGGGTGGTGGGTGTGCCCTGGGGGCAGGCGCGCCTCCCTACCTCGTGGCCTCCTCATTGATTTCTTGACGTCCACTCCAAGTCCTTTGGATCACGTTTGTTGCAAAAATAACTCTCCCAAAGGTTTAATTCCGTTTGGTATTCCTTTTCTGCCAAATACTGAAATAGGCAAAAAAGCAGCAATTTGCACTAGGCCTTGGGTTAGTAGGTTAGTCCCAAAAATAATATAAAAGTGTATAAATAAGCCCATTAACATCCAAAATAGATAATATAATAGCATGGAACAATTAAAAATTATAGATACGTTGGAGACGTATCAAGCATCCCCAAGCTTAATTCCTGCTCATCCTCGAGTAGGTAAATGATAAAAACAGAATTTTTGATGTGGAATGCTACCTAGCATATTTATCAATGTAATTTTCTTTATTGTGGCATGAATATCCAGATCCGAAAGACTCAAGATAAAAGTTTAATATTGACATAAAAATAGTAATACTTCAAGCAAACTAACAAAGCAATCATGTCTTCTCAAAATAACATGGCCAAAGAAAGTTACCCCTACAAAATCATATAGTCTGGCTATGCTCTATCTTCATCACGCAAAGTATTTAAATCATGCACAACCCCGATGACAAGCCAAGCAATTGTTTCATACTTTTGGTGTTCTCAAAATTTTTCAATCTTCACGCAATACATGAGCGTGAGCCATGGACATAACACTATAGGTGGAATAGAATGGTGGTTGTGGAGAAGACAAAAAGGAGAAGATAGTCTCACATCAACTGTGTTACAATAGATCATCATTGCATATCATATTTTATTGCATTTGGTTGATCCTAGAAATTTCAGGCAACTCAAGGACCCTCAGAGAAGTTGGGGATTTCGTTATTTTCATATTTGAGTTTTCTCAAATTTTGAAAATAGGATCATTTGATTTTATTTATTTTATCTTCAATTATTTCTACTATAAAATTATGAGAGTGGGAATAAAATGACTTTCCCAAAATATAGAAATATTGGGGATTTAATAAAAAATCAAAAAAGATTTTATTTTGGTTTCATTTGCTATTTTATTTGCATTTAGGAAAAATTGCACATTTTCAAAAATTGCATTTAGGGCCAAGAAAATGTTCATCCTGTTCTAAATATTTTATTTAGATGGTGAAAATTTGTTTTGGCATTTTTAGATTTTTATTTATTTTTTCTAAAAAAAAATTGTCGCAGTGAAATTCTTTAAAAAAAGAGACCCCACGCCCGACTGGACCAAGGGCCCAGCCGAGCAGGCCAGCCCAGCCAGCCGCCACCGCCTCCCACCGGGTCGGGACAGGAGTCCTGACCGCCGCCGTCGCCCGAGTCCGGGGAGGACCCGCCTCCCGAGGCCGACCCCTCCCCCAAGTCGCCGCCTCCCCCCCTTTATAAGCCCGCCGCCCCCCTGCAGCCCCACACCCGCCGCCGCCTTGCACGCCTCCAGTGCCGTCGCCGCACGCCACCGTGCTGCAGCCCCCGCCCCGCGCCGCCC
>NC_041388.1:554291394-554311222 GCF_002162155.2 Triticum dicoccoides | reverse complement strand
CGCCGCCCCGCCGCCGCGTCGCAGCTGCCGCCTCGCTGCCCCGCACCATACACCGCCTGCCGGAGCCCCGCCGGAGCCTCGCCGGAGCCCCGAGCCAAGGTAGCCGCCGCCCCGAGTTTTTTTTGAGAAAAGTCGTTTCAGTTTTTTTGAAAACCCTAGTTTTAGTTGTTTTAAATAGATCGGTTTTTCTCCGGTTTATTTATTTAGCGAGCGTTCGCTCGTCCGTTCGTTTTAACGAACGCGTTCATCATTTAGTTCCTGTTAATGAAACATGTTCGTCGTTTTTCTTTTTCTCGGAGTAAATCCGTGATTTTTCTGCTCGTGATTTCTGATTTGATGTTCGTTTTAGTTTAACTTTTCGCTCGTTTGTCGGAATCAGGCGATTCAAGCGCCTGGAGTTTTGTATTGAAACCCTCTTTCCGTTTAACCAACTCAAACAAGTTTCGGCTCAGTAAAATTTGCCCTAGATTTAGAATAGTAAACAGAGTTTATTTCTTTTGCCGTTTGTCTTTCGTTGCTTCGTTCGATTTGATTCTTTTTGCCAACCGGAGTTCTTAAATTGAACTATCTGGTTAGATCTCTTATTCGAGTTTTACCTATGCATTAGATGAGTACTTATTGTATGCTTGTTTTTTTGCGATAGAGTACCCGGAGTGCGCCGCTTGCTACTTCGAATCGCTAGTTTTGTGGATCATCAGCAAGGCAAGTAACACTTTGATCATACCTTCCTACTACCCAGGTTTATTGCATTAGATCAATCCTCACACATTTCATTTGACTAGGATCTAATTAAATTGTGGGTTTGGGAAGTAGATGAGGTAGTACCTACCACCTGTTTTATTGTCAAACCTTTGGGAGTTACTTCTACGTTTTCTTCTTATGCCATGCTATGCTAGTAGACGTGGATTGGGTGAGTGAAATCCATGATAGATGTGAGTTTGTTAAATTAATGGTTTATCTAAGGTGGCAACTTAAATACACATCTGGGTGGATTGAGGCACCTGGGTATTCCAGCGATTGCCTGTTTTTTATGGACACCACCCAGCCTCAAAGGGATCATGAGATTATTCATACTAGAAACTTCCATGTGCAACCACAAGCTATTCTGGGCTCTAGCATAGTTGATTAAGTCGTGTGAACTCTTACAGTGGTAGACTAGCAGATGTAGGGGTAGTAGGTGGTACGGTCTACCCATCGTAAGGTGCAAACGCTTCTGAAAGACTATGTCTCGGTCATCCGTTTCTCAAACACCATGTAGTGCGAGAAATCCAACGGAGGAGATCGAGTCTTGTGGGGAAAAGTGCGCAAACCTCTGCATAGTGTATAAACTAATCATGGTTAGTCGTGTCCCTGGTTATGGACATCTTGAGTATCTAGTACTTGGATTATCATGTGAATCTCATCATGCTACTCCAATTAATTTGTTGGTTTTTAATGATGTTACTTAATTGGGATTGAGAATGCTGTCAACCATTCTCAAAGTTTAACAACTACTATGATAGTTAAATAAAATTTATTCCTTTGCAGTAGGGAAAATTTGGCTTTACGCAAAACTGTAACCATAGAGCTTTCCACCAGCCAAATATGCATATAGAATAGCCTATTTTCTTTCATTGCTCTCTATGTGTTACATTGCCAGCATATTCCATGTGCTGACCTGTTTCGGCTGCAACATTCATGTTGCAGACTTTTCAGACGACGAGTAAGGTGCTTTTAGGTCGTGGTCCTATACTCAGTGATGTCGTTGGAGTTGATGGACTCACTTATCTTCCAAGCCTTCCGCTGTTATCGTTATTAGATGGCCTTAAGCCATTATTATTGTAATAAGTTCTCTTTTGAGACTCTTGATGTAATAAGTGTGTGATTTCTACTCTGTTATAAATCCTTCAAGTACTGTGTGGTGTCAGCATTACTGATCCAGGGATGACACCTGAGCACAGAGATTGGACCTTTTGAGGTATGGTCGCTACAAGATGGTATCAGAGCACACGCTGACTGTAGGACACGACCACTAAGCTAAAGCCCTAGATCACTACTCACTCTTCTCATTCTGACCTCTCATCTTTTCTACTCTTTTAGGATGGCGGATGCAAGGAACAAGTTCACGCAACCGGATGAAGATACACCCTTTGGACGTCATTTGAAGGAAGTCACAAGATACCTGAACATAGGAGTACCAAGCTTCACCGGAACCTACAATGCCACATTACCTAAAGAAGAGCGCTGGATGATTCATGTTCAAGTTCCAGGAAGGACGTTCATGCCAGTCACTAAGCCCATAGAGTTTTATTTTGATGCACCAACCTGGAGTCTAGGAAAGAGCATGGCAGCTCACATCGCCATGGGACGCATTGGAGAAGTTTACCACAATGATCTCAAGGATACTATCTACCAGATTTGTGGGCGCCGAGATGAGCACTGGGATATGGTCAACACCAAGAAGGATAGATCAATTGCAGCCTTTATCTAGGAGTTAAACCAGCACATTCGACGTCAGGAGAACCAGATGTGCGCCAACATGATAGATCTGAAGAAGGCGAGGACAAGAATCAAGGAACTGGAGGAAGAACTCAAAGCTACACGTGAAGATTATGAAGAGGAAATCGAAGTACTAGTGGATAAGAATGCCGACCTAACCATGAAGATCGGAATATTTATGGGAGGCCCTACGCCAGTAGAAGAAGACGAAGAACCCAAGGAGATTCACCTGGAAGACTACATCATCATCGACGACACCGACTCGGATCCAGATGATAGCGATGATGACTATGTTGATGAAGCTGGAGCAGATATCATGGAGTCTCCAAGCGAAGAATATTTCTAGAAGACCACCCCAACAGTAGTAGTAGTCCACCATGTAATTATAGTAGTCCGAGCACTTCTGCGATAGCTAGATCGATTGTATGCCCTTTGTTTGATTGAATGAAGTGAATTGTTTTCTTTTGCCTCATGTGCATATGGCTAGTGTTTTCTCTCTAGACCCCTCTCTACTCTTAAATCTCATCTTTTCTAAACCCTCAGATGCCTCCAAGACGTGACCCCGGATTTACCTTCCCACCGGAGCTCACCCAGTTGATCCAGCAGCAGGACACATTGATGCAGTTGCTAGTCCAGAATCAGAATCAGGGAAACAACAACAACAACCCACCACCACCACCTGTTGATCACTTAGCCCATTTTCTTAGGCTGAATCCGCCTGTGTTTTCCAGTAGCACCGAGCCGATAGTAGCAGATGATTGGCTCCGCAAGACAGCAAGGGAGTTGACCACGGCAGGATGCACAGATGCGGAAAAGGTGAACTTTGCCGCACACCAGCTTGAAGGACCCACAGCATCATGGTGGGAGAATTTCACGGCCACTTTCCCTGTTGACACTGTCAAATGGGACCAGTTCCAGCAGGCTTTCCGTACTGCCCATGTTTCAGTAGGAGCTATGGCGCTAAAGAAGCGAGAGTTTCACAACTTGCGCCAAGGAGGACGGACAGTTGGCCAGTATGCGGAGGACTTTATTAAGCTAGCACGTTATGCCCCAGATGACGTTGCTATGCATGCAGCTAAGCAGGAGAAGTTTCTGGAAGGTCTGAATGATGAGTTGAGCATGCAGTTGATGGTAGCAACCTTCAACAACTACCAGGAGTTGGTAGATCATGCTCTCATGATTGAAGGGAAGCAGCAACAAATTGAGAACCGTAAGAGGAAGTATGGACAAGGGAAGTACAATTCTGGAGCTCAGCAGAAGCCACGATTTACCCCTAGGACGGGAGGACATTTTCAACATACCCATGGAGGAGGTAGCTCGCACAATCACAATGGCACGAAGAATGGTAATGGGAATGGAGGAGGTAACGGCCAGAATCGCACCAACCCATCAACCCCAGCCAAGAGAGACCTGAGCCAAGTCACTTACTTTAAGTGCCAGAAGACCGGACATTATGCCAATGAATGTCCTGAAGCCCAAAATGGAAATGGCAATGGAAGCTCTGGGAAGAAGCTGAACCCTTTCAATAGGGGACATGTGAACCACGTAAATGTGGAGGAAGTTGAAGCCTAGCCTGATGCAGTAATAGGTAAGTTTTTGGTTAAGTCATTTACTACACTCGTTCTTTTTTATACTGGTGCATCGCATTCATACATATCAAGGGGATTTGTGGATAAGTATAAACTGCCAACCCAAGCCCTTAGGTCACCCATGTTAGTAACCTCGCCTGGAGCAGAGTATATGGCTAGTCTATAGTGTGATCGGTTACCATTAAGGATTGGTAACTATGTTTTTCCCTCGGACCTAATAGTATTGGAATCTCAAGGATTGGATATGATATTAGGCATGGAGTGGTTATCGAAGTATGAAGGGAACATTGAATGTGCCAGTAAGTCAATTTTGCTTACCACCCCAGAAGGAAGAAGGATCAAGTATCTATTCCGTGATGTGCCGAAAAGGACTCAAGTAAATTTCCTAACAGCAGTTGTGCAAGAGGAAGTACCAGTAGTGAAGGATTTCCCTGATGTTTTTCCAGAAGAGTTGCCAGGCATGCCACCGGATAGAGATATTGAGTTTTTGATTGAGCTTTTACCAGGCACAGGGCCAATATCTAAGAGACCATATAGGATGCCCGCAAAGGATTTGGTGGAGATTAAGAAGCAGATTAAGGAGTTACTGGATAAAGGTTATATTCGCCCAAGTTCTTCACCTTGGGGATCACTAGTACTTCTAGTGGAGAAGAAGGATGGTTGTTGATTATCGAGGATTGAATTAAGTAACCATCAAGAACAAGTACCCACTATCGATGATCAATGATCTTTTTGATCGATTGCAAGGAGCTAAGGTATTTTCCAAGATCGACCTGCGATCAGGATACCATCAGTTGAAGATTCGAGAACAGGATATTCCTAAAACGGCTTTTACCACCAGGTATGGGCTGTACGAGTATACCGTTATGTCATTTGGTCTGACTAACGCACCTGCATATTTTATGAACATGATGAACAAAGTGTTTATGGAGTTTTTGGATAAGTTCGCCGTAGTGTTCATTGATGATATCCTGGTTTACTCGAAGAATGAAGAGGAGCATAAGGAGCATTTGCGTTTGGTACTTGGTAAGCTCAGAGAACATCAGTTATATGCCAAGTTTAGCAAATGTGAGTTCTGGTTGAAGGAAGTTGGATTTCTCGGACACGTTATATCTGGAGAAGGTATAGTAGTGGATCCCACCAAGGTTGACACTGTGACAAATTGGGAAGCGCCAACAACAGTTGGAGAGATCCGGAGTTTTCTTGGACTTGTAGGCTACTACCGGAGATTCATCGAAAAATTTCTCGAAGATTGTGAAACCTATGATGGAGTTGCTGAAGAAGGATACCAAGTTCATATGGACGGAGGAATGTGAGGCTAGTTTCCAGGAGTTGAAGAAACGTTTGGTTACATCACTAGTGTTGATTTTGCCAGATCAGGCCAAGGATTATGAGGTGTATTGCGACGCTTCATGTCGAGGACTTGGAGCAGTGCTTATGCAGGAAGGAAGAGTTGTCTCATATGCCCCACGACAGCTCAAGCCTCATGAGTTGAATTATGCTACACATGATTTGGAGTTAGTAACCGTAGTGCATGCATTGAAGACTTGGAGACATTTTCTCATTGGAAATCATTGTGAGGTGTACACAGACCACAAGAGTTTGAAGTACATTTTCACGCAGAAGGAGTTGAATCTCGGACAAAGGAGATGGTTGGAACTCATCAAGGATTATGATATGAGATTGCATTATCACCCTGGAAAGGCTAACGTAGTAGCTGACGCGTTGAGCCGTAAAAGTCATGTCAACACCTTAAATGACAGGAGATTTACCAAGGGAGTTAGCCGAAAATCTTCGTGGGCTATGTTTGGAAATAGTTCCGAGAGGCTATGTAGCAGCATTGGAGATTCAGTCTACGTTGATGGATAAGATCAGAGAAGACTAGAAGACTGACAAGGAGATTGCCTCTATTAAGGAGAAAATGAGCAAAGGAAAAGCTAAAGGATTTCGTGAGGATGAGCATGATACCTTATGGTTTGAAGACCGTGTTTATGTGCCTAATGATTCGGAGATCAGGAAGTTAATTCTGCAAGAGGCCCATGATTCACCATATTCGATTCACCCGGCAAATACCAAGATGTATTTGGATTTGAAGGATATTTTTTGGTGGACCAGAATGAAGAAGGATATTGCGGAGTATGTAGCAGTTTGTGATGTATGTCAGAGAGTAAAGGCGGAACATCAAAAGCCAGCAGGATTGCTACAGCCATTGCCGATACCCGAATGGAAGTGGGATAAGTTAGGCATGGATTTTATCACCGGATTGCCCAGAACTCATTCAGGCTATGACTCGATATGGGTTGTAGTCGACCATTTGACAAAGGTAGCTCATTTCATCCCAGTGAAGACTACTTATACAAGTGCAAAGTTGGCAAAGATATACATGACCAGAATCGTATGTCTACATGGAGTTCCAAGGAGCATTGTATCAGATAGAGGAACCCAGTTTACCTCAAAATTCTAGAATCAGTTGCATGAAACCTTGGGTACTAGGCTAGAATCTAGTACAGCTTTCCATCCGCAGACAGATGGACAGACCGAGAGAGTCAATCAGATTTTGGAGGATATGCTGAGAGCTTGTGCGCTAGATTACGGATCTAGTTGGGACGAGAATTTGCCATATGCAGAGTTCTCCTATAACAACAGTTAACAATCCAGTTTGAAGATGGCCCCTTTCGAAGCTCTGTACGGAAGGAGGTGCAGGACCCCGTTGTCGTGGGATGAAGTTGGAGACCGCCAGTTGTTTGGACCGGATCTGATTAAGGAGTCTGAACAGAAAGTAAAATTGATTCGCGATAGACTCAAGGTAGCCAGTCCAAGAAGAAGAGCTACGCAGACTCAAATTGCAAGGAGACAGTTTACGAAGTCGGAGACCGAGTTTATCTTTGAGTATCTCCACTTCGAGGAGTTAAGCGCTTTGGAGTGAAGGGAAAGTTAGCGCCCCGTTTTGTAGGAGCATACAAGGTTTTGGAACGTATGGGAGAAGTAGCTTATAAGTTGGAATTGCCCAAAGGATTGTTAGGAGTTCACGATGTGTTCCACGTTTCCCAGTTGAAGAAGTGCCACGCAGAGATGGCTGACATACCACTGAGAGACACAGTGCCGCTGGGAGCGATTCAGTTGGATAGTGATTTGACCTATGAGGAGAAACCAGTCAAGATTCTTGAGTATGCCACCGAGTCACCCACAGCAAAGTTTTCAAGTTTTGCAAAGTTTAGTGGAGCCACCACACGGAAGATGAAGCCACCTGGGAATGAGAGGAAGATCTCTTGAAGGACCACCCTCACCTATTTTCTAGCCAACCCGAATCTCGAGGGCGAGATTCATCTTAAGGGGGGTAGGTTTGTAACATCTCAAATTTTCAATTTGGAATGTTATACAATAGATCATCATTGTATATCATATTTTATTGCATTTGGTTGATCCTATAAATTTCATGCAACTCAAGGACCCTCGAAGAGAGTTGGGGATTTCGTTATTTTCATATTTGAGTTTTCTCAAATTTTGAAAATAGGATCATTTGATTTTATTTATTTTATCTTCAATCATTTCTACTATAAAAATTATGAGAGTGGGAATAAAATGACTTTCTCAAAATATAGAAATATTGGGGATTTAATAAAAAATCAAATAAGATTTTATTTTGGTTTCATTTGCTATGTTATTTGCATTTAGGAAAAACTTCACGTTTTCAAAAATTGCATTTAGGGCCAAGAAAATGTTCATCCTATTCTAAATATTTTATTTAGACGGTGAAAATTTGTTTTGGAATTTTTAGATTTTTATTTATTTTTTCTAGAATTTTTTTTGTCGCAGCAAAATTGTTTAAAAAAAAGAGACCCCGCGCCCGACTGGGCCAAGGGCCCAGCCGAGCAGGTCGGCTCAGCCAGCCGCTGCCGCCTCCCGCCGGGTCGGGACAGGAGTCCCGACCGCCGTTGTCGCCCGAGTCCGGGGAGGACCCGCCTCCCAAGGCCGACCCCTCCCCCAAGTCACTGCCTCCCCCTCCTTTATAATCCCGCCCCCGCCCCCCCTGCAGCCCCACACCCACCGCCGCCTCGCACGCCTCCAGTGCCGCCGCCCCGTACCGCCTGCCGCCCCACCGTCGCGTTGCAGCTGCCGCCCGGCACCACCCGCCGCCCGCCGGAGCCTCACCGGAGCCCCGAGCCGAGGTAGCTGCCGCCCCGGTTTTTTTGAGAAAAGTCGTTTTGGTTTTTTTTGAAAACCCTAGTTTTAGTTTTTTTTAAATAGATCGGTTTTTCTCCGGTTTATTTATTTAGCGAGCGTTCGCTTGTCCGTTTGTTTTAACGAACCTGTTCATCATTTAGTTCCTGTTAACGAACGTTCGTTCGTTAACATGTTCGTCATTTTTCTTTTTCTCGGAGTAAATCCGCGATTTTTCTGATCGCGATTTCTGATCCGATGTTCGTTTTAGTATAACTTTTCGCTCGTTTGTCGGAATCAGACGATTCAAGCGCCTGGAGTTTCGTCTCGAAACCCTCTTTCCGTTTAACCAACTCAAACAAGTTTTGCCACAGTAAAATTTGCCCTAGATTTAGAATAGTAAATGGAGTTTATTTCTTTTGCCGTTTGTCTTTCGTTGCTTCGTTCGATTTGATTCTTTTTGCCAACCGGAGTTCTTAAATTGAACTATCTGGTTAGATCTCTTATTCGAGTTTTACCTGTGCATTAGATGAGTACTTATTGTATGCTTGTTTGTTTGGATAGAGTACCCAGAGTGCGCTGCTTGCTACTTCGAATCGCTAGGTTTTGCGGATCATCAGCAAGGCAAGTAACACTTTGATCATACCTTCCTACTACCCAGTTTTATTGCATTAGATCAATCCTCACACATTGCATTTGACTAGGATCTAATTAAATTGTGGGTTTGGGAAGTAGATGAGGTAGTACATATCACCTGTTTTTATTATCAAACCTTTGGCAGTTACTTCTACGTTTGCTTCTTATGCATGCTATGCTAGTAGACGTGGATTGGGTGAGTGAAATCCATGGCAGATGTGAGTTTGTTAGATTAATGGTTTATCTAAGGTGGCAACTTAAATACACATCTGGGTGGATTGAGGCACCTGGGTATTCCAGCGATTGCTTGTTTTTTTATGGACCGCCACCCAGGCTCAAAGGGATCATGAGATTATTCATACTAGAAACTTCCGTGTGCAGCCACAAGCTATTATGGGCTCTAGCATAGTTGATTAAGTCATGTGAACTCTTACAGTGGTAGACTAGTATATGTAGGGGTAGTAGGTGGTACGGTCTACCCATCGTAAGGTGCAAACGCTTCTGAAAGACTATGTCTCGGTCATCCGTTTCTCAAACACCATGTAGTGCGAGAAATCCAACGGAGGAGATCGAGTCTTGTGGGGAAAAGTGTGCAAACCTCTGCAGAGTGTATAAACTAATCATGGTTAGCCGTGTCCCCGGTTATGGACATCTTGAGTATCTAGTACTTGGATTATCATGTGAATCTCATCATGCTACTCTAATTAATATGTTGGTTTTTAATGATGTTACTTAATTGGGATTGAGAATGCTGTCAACCATTCTCAATGTTTAACAACTACCATGATAGTTAAATAAAATTTATTCCTTTGTAGTAGGGAAAACTTAGCTTTACGTAAAACTGTAACCATAGAGCTTTCCACCAGCCAAATATGCATATAGAATAGCCTATTTTCTTTCACTGCTCTCTATGTGTTACATCGCCAGCATATTCCATGTGCTGACCCGTTTCGGGCTGCAATGTTCATGTTGCAGACTTTTCAGACGACGAGTAAGGTGCTTTTAGGTCGTGGTTCTATACTCAGTGATGCCGTTGGAGTTGATGGACTCACTTATCTTCCAAGCCTTCTAATGTTATCGTTATTAGATGGCCTTAAGCCATTATTATTGTAATAAGTTCTCTTTTGAGACTCTCGATGTAATAAGTGTGTGATTGCTACCCTGTTATAAATCCTTCAAGTACTGTGTGGTGTCAACATTACTGATCCAGGGATGACACCTGAGCACAGAGATTGGACCGTTTGAGGTCTGTTCGCTACATAAACTAGGCGTATCGACAAGCTATGGAGATGCCCATCAATAGATATCAATGTGAGTGAGTACGGATTTCCATGCAACGGATGCACTAGAGCTATAAGTGTATGAAAGCTCAAAAAGAAACTAAGTGGGTGTGCATCCAACTTGCTTGCTCACGAATACCTAGGCCATTTTGAGGAAGCCCATCATTGGAATATACAAGCCAAGTTCTATAATGTAAAATTCCCACTAGTATATGAAAGTGATAGCATAGGAGACTCTCTATCATGAAGATCATGGTGCTACTTTGAAGCACAAGTGTGGTAAAAGGATAGTAGCATTGTCCCTTCTCTCTATTTCTCTCATTTTTTCATTTTTTTATTTGGGCATTTTCTCTTTTTTTATGGCCTCTTTTTTTCTATTTTTTTCTTTTTCATCCAGAGTCTCATACCGACTTGTGGGGTAATCATAGTCTCCATCATCCTTTCCTCACTTGGGACAATGCTCTAATAATGATGATCATCACACTTTTATTTACTTACAACTCAAAGATTACAACTCAATACTTAGAACAAAATATGACTCTATGTGAATGCCTCTGGCGGTGTACCGGGATATGCGATGAATCATGAGTGACATGTATGAAAGAATTATGAACGGTGGCTTTGCCACAAATACGATGTCAACTACATGATCATGCAAAGCAATATCACAATGACAATGATGAAGCGTGTCATAATAACGGAACGGTGGAAAGTTGCATGGCAGTATATCTCGGAATGGCTATGGAAATGCCATAATAGGTAGGTATGGTGGCTGTTTTGAGGAAGGTATATGGTGGGTTTAAGGTACTGATGTCTACTACACAACCTTCTTCTTTTAGACATTGTTGGGCCTCCAAGTGCAGAGGTTTGTAGGACAGTAGCAAATTTCCCTCAAGTGGATGACCTAAGGTTTATCAATCCGTGGGAGGCATAGGATGAAGATGGTCTCTCTCAAGCAACCCTGCAACCAAATAACAAAGAGTCTCTTGTGTCCCCAACACACCCAATACAATGGTAAATTGTATAGGTGCACTAGTTTGGCGAAGAGATGGTGATACAAGTGCAATATGGATAATAGATAAAGGTTTTTGTAATTTGAAAATATAAAAAACTGCAAGGTAACTAATGATAAAAGTGAGCGTAAACAGTATTGCAATGTGTTGAAACAAGGCATAGGGTTCATACTTTCACTAGTGCAAGTTCTCTCAACAATAATAACATAATTGGATCATATAACTATCCCTCAACATGCAACAAAGAGTCACTCCAAAGTCACTAATAGCAGAGAACAAACAAAGAGATTATGGTAGGGTACAAAACCAGCCCAAAGTTATCCTTTCTAATCGATCTATTCAAGAGTCCGTAGTAAAATAACACGAAGCTATTCTTTCCGTTCAATCTATCATAGAGTTCGTACTAGAATAACACCTTAAGGCACAAATCAACCAAAACCCTAATGTCACCTAGATACTCCAATGTCACCTCAAGTATCCATGGGTATGATTATACGATATGCATCACACAATCTCAGATTCATCTATTCAACCAACACAAAGAACTTAAAAGAGTGCCACAAAGTTTCTACCGGAGAGTCAAGACGAAAACGTGTGCCAACCCCTATGCATAAGTTCACGAGGTCATGGAACCTGCAAGTTGATATCCCATTGTCACCAGAGATAATCACGTGCAAGACATACATCAAGTATTCTCAAATCCTTAAAGACTCAATCCGATAAGTTAAATTCAAAGGGAAAACTCAATTCATCACAAGAGAGTAGAGGGGAAGGAACATCATAAGGTCCAACTATAATAGCAAAGCTCGCGATACATCAAGATCATACCACCTCAAGAACTCGAGAGAGAGAGAGAGAGAGAGAGAGAGAGAGATCAAACACATAGCTACTGGTACATACCCTCAGCCCCGAGGGAAAACTACTCCCTCCTCATCATGGAGAGGACCGGGATGATGAAGATCGCCACCGGAGAGGGATTCCCCCCTCCAACAGGGTGCTGGAACGGGTCTAGATTGGTTTTCGGTGCCTACGGAGGCTTCTGGCGGCGGAACTCCCGATCTTATGTGCTCCCGGATGTTTTTAGGGTATATGGACATATATAGGCGAAAGAAGTCGGTCAGGGGAGCCACGAGGGGCCCACGAGAGGGTGGGGCGCGCCCAGGGGGCAGGCGCGCCTCCCTGCCTCGTGGCCACCTTGAAGCTTCCCTGACGTATACTCCAAGTCTCCTGGATTGCTTCCATTCCAAAAATAACTTTCCCAAAGGTTTCATTCCGTTTGGACTCGGTTTGATATTCCTTTTCTTCGAAACACTGAAATAGGCAAGAAAACAGCAATTTTGGTTGGCCTCCGGTTAATAGGTTAGTCCCAAAAATAATATAAAAGTGTATAATAAAGCCCATAAACATCCAAAACAGATAATATAATAGCATGGAACAATCAAAAATTATAGGTATGTTGGAGACGTATCAGCATCCCCAAGCTTAATTCCTGCTCGTCCTCGAGTAGGTAAATGATAAAAACAGAATTTTTGATGTGGAATGCTACCTAACATATTTATCAATGTAATCTTCTGTATTGTGGCAAGAATATTCAGATCCATAAGATTCAAGACAAAAGTTTAATATTGACATAAAAATAATAATACTTCAAGCATACTAACAAAGTAATCATGTCTTCTCAAAATAACATGGCCAAAGAAAGCTATCCCTACAAAATCATATAGTCTGGCTATGCTCTATCTTCATCATACAAAATATTTAAATCATGCACAACCCCGATGACAAGCCAAGCAATTGTTTCATACTTTTTATGTTCTGAAACTTTTTCAATCTTCACGCAATATATGAGCGTGAGCCATGGACATAGCACTATAGGTGGAATAGAATTGTGGTTGTGGAGAAGACAAAAAGGAGGAAGATAGTCTCACATCAACTAGGCGTATCGACAAGCTATGGAGATGCCCATCAATAGATATCAATGTGAGTGAGTACGGATTTCCATGCAACGGATGCACTAGAGCTATAAGTGTATGAAAGCTCAAAAAGAAACTAAGTGGGTGTGCATCCAACTTGCTTGCTCACGAAGACCTAGGGCATTTTGAGGAAGCCCATCATTGGAATATACAAGCCAAGTTATATAATGAAAAATTCCCACTAGTATATGAAATTGATAGCATAGGAGACTTTCTATCATGAAGATCATGGTGCTACTTTGAAGCACAAGTGTGGTAAAAGGATAGTAGAATTTCCCCTTCTCTCTTTTTCTCTCATTTTTTTCCTTTTTCCTTTTTTTATTTGGGCCTTTTTTATTTTTTTTATTTTTGGCCTCTTTTTTTCGTCCGGAGTCTCATCCCGACTTGTGGGGAAATCATAGTCTCCATCATCCTTTCCTCAATGGGACAATGCTCTAATATTGATGATCATCACACTTTAATTTACTTACAACTCAAGAATTACAACTCAATACTTAGAACAAAATATGACTCTATGTGACTTCCTCCAGCAGTGTATCGGGATGTGCAATGATGCATGAGTGACATGTATGAAGAATTATGAACGGTGGCTTTGCCACAAATACGATGTCAGCTACATGATCATGCAAGCAATATGACAATGATGAAGCGTGTCATAATAACGGAACGGTGGAAAGTTGCATGGAAATATATCTCAGAATGGCTATGGAAATTCCATAATAGGTAGGTATGATGGCTGTTTTGAGGAAGGTATATGGTGGGTTTATGGTACCGGTGAAAGTTGCGCGATACTAGAGAGGCTAGCAATGGTGGAAGGGTGAGAGTGCGTATAATCCATGGACTCAACATTAGTCATAAAGAGCTCAAATACATACTGCAAAAATCTATTAGTTATCGAAACAAAGTACTACACGCATGCTCCTAAGGAGATAGATTGGTAGGAAAAGACCATCGCTCGTCCCCGACCGCCACTCATAAGGAACACAATCAATAAATAAATCATGCTCCGACTTCATCACATAACGGTTCACCATGCGTGCATGCTACGAGAATCACAAACTTCAACACAAGTATTTCTGAAATTCACAACTACTCAACTAGCATGACTCTAATATCACCATCTCCATATCTCAAAACAATTATCTAGTATCAAACTTATTATAGTGTTCAATGCACTTGTATGAAAGTTTTTATATTATTCCTAAAAGAAAATTTCCATGTTGTTCTAAGGGAATCTCAAAGTTATATAAGTGAAGCATGAGAGATCAACTATTTCTATAACATAAAACCACCGCCGTGCTCTAAAAGATATAAGTGAGGCACTAGAGCAAAAACTATACAACTCAAAAGATATAAGTGAAGCATATAGAGTATTCTAATAAATTTCAAATCATGTGAGTCTCTCTCAAAAGGTGTGTACAGCAAGTATGATTGTGGTAAACTAAAAAGCAAAGACTCAAATCATACAAGACGCTCCAAGCAAAACACATATCATGTGGTGAATAAAAATATAGCTCCAAGTAAAGTTACCGATAGACGAAGACGAAAGAGGGGATGCCTTCCGGGGCATCCCCAAGCTTCGGCTTTTTGGTGTCCTTGAATTTTACCTTGGGGTGCCGTGGGAATCCCCAAGCTTATGCTCTTGCCACTCCTTGTTCCATAATCCATCAAATCTTTACCCTAAACTTGCAAACTTCACAACACAAAACTCAAAATAGAAAATCTCATGAGCTCCGTTAGCGAAAGAAAACAAAACACCACTTCAACGTATTGTAATGAACTCATTGTTGATTTATATTGGTGTTAAACCTACTGTATTCCAACTTCTATATGGTTTATAAAATCTTTTACTAACCATAGATTCATCAAAATAAGCAAACAACACACGAAAAAACAGAATCTGTCAAAAACAGAACAGTCTGTAGTAATCTGTAGCTAACACAAACTTCTGGAACCCCAAAAATTCTAAAATAAATTTCTGGACGTGAGGAATTTATCTATTAATCATCTGCAAAATAATTATCTAAATATCACTCTCCAATAAAAAAATGGCAGCAAATCTCGTGAGCGCTAAAGTTTCTGTTTTTTTACAGCATGATCGCAAAGACTTTCCCCAAGTCTTCCCAAAGGTTCTACTTGGCACAAACACTAACTAAAAGAATAAAAACTCAATAATAACAGAGGCTAGATAAATTATTTATTAATAAACTGGAGCAAAAAGCAAGGAACAAAAATAAAGTTGGGTTGCCTCCCAACAAGCGCTATCGTTTAACGCCCCTAGCTAGGCATGATGATTTCAATGATGCTCACATAAAAGATAAGAATTGTAACATAAAGAGAGCATCATGAAGAATATGACTAGCACATTTAAGTCTAACGCACTTCCTATACATTGGGATTTTGTGAGCAGACAACTTATGGAACAATAATCAACTAGCATAGGAAGGCAAAACAAGCATAACTTTAAAACTTTAAGCACATAAAGAGGAAACTTGATATTATTGCAATTCCTACAAGCATATATTCCCCCCTCATAATTTTCAGTAGCATCATGAATGAATTCAACAATATAACTATCACATAAAGCATTCTTTTCATGATCTACAAGCATAGAAATTTTATTACTCTGCACATAAGCAAAATTCTTCTCATTCGGAATAGTGGGAGTATCATAAGAAACTCCAATACTATAAATTGTTTCCACATTAAAGGAGTAATGTTCAGAAAAAGGGTAATCGTAATCAAGACAAATTTTATAAATATAATCATCACTACTTTTATAGCATAAGTGTGATCACAATAATTATCATAAGTAGCAACTTTGTTCTCATCATAATCAATTGAAACCTCTTCCAAGATAGTGGAATCATTACTTCCTAAAGTTGACACTCTTCCAAACCCACTTTCATCAATATAAGCATCATAAATAGGAGGTATGCTATCATCATAATAAATTTGCTCATCAAAACTTGGGAGACTAAAAATATCATCTTCATCAAACGTAGCATCCCAAAGCTTAGGACAAACATTAATTGCAGAAAATATATTTTCAAACTTGTCATTCTAATCAAACATAGCATCCCCAAGATTGGGCCTTTTCATATCATAAGCATAATTACTCTCATCATTAATAGTATGGATAGCACCAATAGTATAACAATTATCATCATCACAATGAGTAATAGGAGCAACATTATTTGGGAGGGATACCTTTTCACCTTTGCTCCTTCCTCTTTTCTTTTTCTTCTTCACATTATGTGTGGGTTCAATCCTCCTTTTCTAGCTCTTTATTGATGAGATTGGTTGAATAGAAGGCTCCTCCTCGTTACTTGATTCATCATAAGAAATAATAGGAGGATATTGGGAAGCCTCTTCCCTTTCATTAGTATTCTCTTCATCCCCTATTTGTTTTCTTTTCTTTATGTCATTGCCAATATAAGGATTTTCAATTCAATTCACCGCACAATACATAAAAATTTCCTTAAGATCAATATAGAGGAATTTCTCAAGGTTATATTCTAGAATATGCTTAGTTATACGTTTCATTTCTTCATAACCCAAAAGCAAACTAAGTTCATTATGATGTGCAAGGGAAATCAAATCATCACAATTTTTGGACACGATACAATCATGGAACAATTTGCATCTCGGAGCTATTTCTATTTTCGCTTAGAGGTCGTGCTAAAACTTGGTTTTCGTCTTTGCCTAAAAATAGTATTGATTCATGGAATAAGTGCAAAGATGCTTTTATCTCTAAGTATTTTCCTCCCGCTAAGATCATCTCTCTTAGAAACAATATCATGGATTTTAAGCAACTTGATCATGAGCATGTTGCACAAGCTTGGGAGAGGAGGAAATTAATGATACGTAATTGCCCTACACATGGTCTGAATTTGTGGATGATCATACAATTTTTTTATGCTGGATTGAATTTTGCTTCAACAAATCTTTTAGATTCGGCCGCGGGAGGCACTTTTATGGAAATCACTTTAGGAGAAGCTACTAAACTCCTAGTTAATATTATGGTTAATTATTCTCAATGGCACACCGAAAGATCTACTAGTAAAAAAGGTTCATGTTATTGAAGAAATTAATGTTTTGAGTGGAAAGATGGATGAACTTATGAAATTGTTTGCTAATAAGAGTGTTTCTTCTGATCCTAATAATATGCCTTTGTCTACCTTGATTGATAATAATAATGAATCTATGGATGTGAATTTTGTTGGTAGGAACAATTTTGGTTACAACGCGTATAGAGGAAACTTTAATCCTAGCCGTTTCCTAGTAATTCCTCTAATACTTATGGTAATTCCTACAACAACTTTTATGGAAATTTTAATAAGATGCCCTATGATTTTGAGACTAGTGTTAAAGAATTTATAATTTCGCAAAAGAATTTCAATGCTTTGCTTGAAGAAAAATTGCCTAAGATTGATGAGTTGGCTAGGAACGTGGATAGAATTTGTCTTTATGTTGATTCATTGAAAATTAGATCTATTCCACCTAAGCATGATATCAATGAGTCTCTCAAAGCCATGAGAATTTTGATTGATGAGTGCAAAGAAAGAACCATTAGGATGCGTGCTAAAAAAGATTGCTTTATAAAAGTGTGTTATTCTAGTTTCCATGATAGTAAGGATGAAGATCTAAAAGTGATTGATGTGTCTCCTATTAAATCTTTGTTTTGCAATATGAATCTTGATAATGATGGGACTGGAGATGATTAAACTTTAGCTAAAAGGTGTCCCAATGATTCGGAGTTTGTAGATCTTGATGCAAAACTTGGTAAAGGTGGGATTGAAGAGGTCAAAACTTTACATATTAATGAACCCACTATTTTGGATTTTAAGGAATTTAATTATGATAATTGCTCTTTGATAGATTGTATTTCCTTGTTGCAATCCATGCTAAATTCTCCTCATGCTTATAGTCAAAATAAAGCTTTTACCAAACATATCGTTGATGCTTTAATGAAATCTTATGAAGAAAACACGGGTTTACCTCTCGCGGCTGCGGTGCTGTGCATATAAGCGGAAGTGGTTGGTGGAGGACATTTCATCCCGCTCTTTCCCCCAGCAACCACCTCTTCTCTCCACCCTCGCGCCGCCGCCGGCCGTCGCCTAAGATTCCGGCGAAAGTAGCCGGCAGGAGCACACCGGAAGGCCGCCACGCGCACAAGGCCTCCCCTCCCTTCCCCCTGCATTGGCTGGCCACCGGATTTGCAAATCTTCGGCACTTCATCGCGGGCTGCCGGATTTGGCTTTTTCTGACCGCCGGTTCCTGCCCCAAGCCATGAAGTGGGCAGGGAGCCTCTCCCGCAGCCCAGGCAAGGGCGCATCACTGCATGCAGGTACGGGTTCGTCCGCCCGCCACCGCAGAAGGTTTGCGGGCATGGATTCATCTGGCCGTCCACCGGGCTCGGCGCTCGCGTAGCGTCTTTGTGGCTTGCCGATGCCGCTCATAGAGTGTGACGACTGCACATGGAAAGTGCTGAGGCTCACTTCGGGCACGTCGAAGCACCCCAGATGGGTGTTCTTCAAATGCGAATACGATGGGGTATGTGCACTTGTGGTAGCTCATTTCATAGCTCATTCTTTAGTTTGATTGCGGTAGCTCACTTCGAGCTTGCTCATTCTTTTGTGTACGACGATGGATGCTCATTATGGTTTTGGGAAGGCCAATACATTGCTTTGTTGATAGAACGAAATTTAATAGATGTTACTGCACTACTTAGTAAAATTGAAGGCAATGATGCGGCTGCATGTGCAACTAGAGGGGAAGTAACGTCTACTTCTTTCGAACCAAAGATGAAGAAAGTAGAATGCAAAATCAAGAATCCACAGATCAACAATGAATGCATGGAGAAGATATTAGTCCAACTTGTGGGAGCAGTTATGGAGGTTGGAAAACTTCTGAAATGCATAATTGTGGTTCATGTTTTATTTGGTTTTGCTATTCTAGAAAAGATTTGGTGAAGTTTTTTGTATCTAATGTTGTTGCAAAAGCAAAGAAATGCATTATGCTAGATCAATTTAAGTTGCAAATCTAAGTTTTGCGGGCCCGGGAGGAGTTGCGCCCGATTAGACGTCGTAAAGCCGACCCGTAAAAAAGGATATTCCGGGAATATCCTTTTTTACGAGTCCATTATGCGGCGTCTGTAACTGTGGTCGTCCGCGCCGGCCCACAAAGGCGTTTTTTCACGAACTGCAAACACGTTTTGCGGGCCGGGAGGATGCGGGGTCTGCTAGAGTTGCTCTAAGATCATCTCTCCTAGGAACGATACTATGAATTTTAAGCAACTTGATCATGAGCATGTTGCACAAGCTTGGGAGAGGATGAAATTAATGATACGTAATTGCCCTACACATGGTTTGAATTTATGGATGATTATACAAAAAATGTATGCCGGATTGAATTTTGCTTCCACTACTAGGAAAAGGGCTATAGATGGAAATGACACTAATGACGCACCAGACTTGTGGTGCGCCATTAGTATATACTAATGACGCACCACCTTCTGATGCGCCATTAGTGTTGAAACTACTAATGGCGCACCCTGCCTACGGTGCGCCATTAGTACCATTTTTTTTTGAACTAGTGCGCCTGTCCAAACATACTAATGGCGCACCGTGGGTGTGGTGCGCCATTACTAGTTAAACTAGTAATGGCGCACCATGCCACGGTGCGCCATTAGTAAC
>NC_041388.1:554290382-554291183 GCF_002162155.2 Triticum dicoccoides | reverse complement strand
TGATAAAAATGTCAAAAAAATAAAAGAAAATAAGTTTCCCATGTGATATGTGGCCTAGTTGTTGGGAAAATTTGCAAATATGAATGTTGACTTCATTTGCAAAATCTCGCGAGAATTTGTAAAAATGGGCATAACTTTTGCATACTAACTCGGATGAAAAAGTTTTTTATATGAAAAATCATCTACTCGAAAAGTTACATCCAAATTTAACGGGGGAAGCCCGTTAAACATTTCCAAAATCCTCAAAAACCTAACAGAAAAAAAGATACGGGGCTTTTAAGATCTAGAGAGGCAAAAAAAATCGAAAAAATTCAAACTTACTAATGGCGCACCTGCCCACGGTGCGCCATTAGTATCTTCCCTCCTTCAAAATTCAAAATAAGTCAAAAAAATAAAAAAAAATTACTAATGGCGCACCTGACCATGGTGCGCCATTAGTATCTTCCCGCCTTCAAAATTCAAAATAAATAAAAAAAATAAAAAAAATTACTAATGGCGCACCTACCCGTGGTGCGCCATTAGTATCTTCCTGCCTTCAAAATTCAAAATAAATCAAAAAAATAAAAAAAAATTACTAATGGCGCACCTGCCCGCGGTGCGCCATTAGTATGTCGTATATATGGCTGGTCCTCTCCTCCTCTCTTCATTTCATCTTCCCTTCTCTCCTCCACCATACTTCTCCTCTCCGGTGACCTCCTCCTCCACTCCGGCGACCTCCTCCTCCCTCCTCCCTCCTTCCCTCCCCTCCCCTCCCCTCCCCTCCCCTCATGGTTTCTTCTCCCTCCTCTCCGGCGACCTCCT
>NC_041388.1:554219136-554289870 GCF_002162155.2 Triticum dicoccoides | reverse complement strand
TACTAATGGCGTGCTGTTAGTGGTGCACCACAGATACGCCATTAATGGCCATACTAGGTGCGCCATTAGTAGGGGTTTTTCTAGTAGTGTTCTACAAATCTTTTAGATTCGCCCGCGGGAGCAACTTTTATGGAAGTCACTTTAGGAGAAGCTACTAAACTCCTAGATAATATTATGGTTAATTATTCTCAATGGCACACCAAAAGATCCACTAGTAAAAAATTTCATGCGATTGAAGAGATTAGTGTTTTGAGTGGAAAGATGGATGAATGAGGGAGTCCTGGATTAGGGGGGTCTCCGGACAGCCGGCCTA
This sequence comes from Triticum dicoccoides, assembly GCF_002162155.2. Taxonomy (NCBI): domain Eukaryota; kingdom Viridiplantae; phylum Streptophyta; class Magnoliopsida; order Poales; family Poaceae; genus Triticum; species Triticum dicoccoides. Next base: position 554,289,557 of record NC_041388.1, on the reverse strand, counting down.
TATCCTTGTCATCGGACAGTTGGACTATGAAGATATAAGATTGAAGACTTCATCCCGTGTCCGGATGGGACTCTCCTTGGCGTCGAAGGCAAGCTTGGCGATACGGATGTGTAGATCTCCTTCCTTGTAACCGACTTTGTATAACCCTAGCCCCCTCCGGTGTCTATACAAACCGGAGGGTTTTAGTCCGTAGGACAAAATACAATCATACCATAGGCTAGCTTCTAGGGTTTAGCCTCTACGATCTCGTGGTAGATCAACTCTTGTAATACTCATATCATCAAGATCAATCAAGCAGGACGTAGTGTATTACCTCCATCAAGAGGGCCCAAACCTGGGTAAACATCGTGTCGCCTGCCTCCTGTTACCATCCGCCTTAGACACACAGTTCAGGACCCCCTACCTGAGATCCGCCGGTTTTGACACCGACATTGGTGCTTTCATTGAGAGTTCCACTGTGCCGTCGCCATAAGGCTGGATGGCCCCTTCGATCATCGGTAACGATGCGGTCCAGGGTGAGGTTTTCCTCCCGGGACAGATCTTCGTATTCGGTGGCTTCGCACTGCGGGCCAATTCGCTTGGCCATTTGGAGCAGATCGAGAGCTATGCCCCTAGCCATCAGGTCAGGTTCGGAAACTTAAACTACACTGCCGACATCCGCGGAGACTTGATCTTCGACGGATTCGAGCCCATGTCAGGTGCGCTGCACAATCACGACGAGCATGACGTAACTCTGCCGTCGGGCAGTGTTTGGGAGATTGCATCTGCAACTACTCGGGCCTTCAATCTGGAGCAAATTGTGCCATATGAGGATAGAGGGATAGACCCCGCCATGGAGGCCGCACTCTCAGTGGCGATGGAGCCGGATACTGACTTCACCCCTTACGACAGCCGTGTCGCCGAACCACTCGATTTGTCTCCGGCCATGATACGTCCATTTTGCATCATGCTTTTATATCAATATTTATTGCATTATGGGCTGTTATTACACATTATGTCACAATACTTATGCCTATTCTCTCTTATTTTACAAGGTTTACATAAAGAGGGAGAATGCCGGCAGCTGGGATTCTGGGCTGGAAAAGGTGCAAATATTAGAGACATATTCTGCACAGCTCCAAAAGTCCTGAAACTTCACGGATGATGTTTTCCAAATATATAAAAAATACTGAGCACAAGAACCTCACCAGGGGGCCACACCCTTCCCACGAGGGTGGGGGGCGCGCCCTACCCCCTTGGGCGCGCCCCCCTACCTCGTGGGCCCCCTGGTGGCCCTCCGGTGGCCATCTTCTACTATATGGACTATTTCGATGGGAAAAAAATCATAAGCCATCTTCTCGGATGAAACTCCGCCGCCACGAGGCGGAACCTTGGTGGAGCCAATCTAGGGTTCTGGCGGGGCTGTTCTGCTGGGGAAACTTCCCTCCCGGAGGGGGAAATCATGGCCATCGTCATCACCAACGCTCCTCTCATCGGGAGAGGGCAATCTCCATCAACATCTTCATCAGCAACATCTCATCTCAAAACCCCAGTTCATCTCCTGTATCCAATTCTTGTCTCCAAGTCCGGGATTGGTGCTAGTAGGTTGCTAGTAGTGTTAATTACTCCTTGTAGTTGATGCTAGTTGGTTTAATTGGTGGAAGATCATATGTTCAGATCCTATATGCACATTAATACCCCTCTGATTATGAACATGTTTATGCTTTGTGAGTAATTACTTTTGTTCCTGAGGACATGGGAGAAGTCTTGCTATTAGTAGTCATGTGAATTTGGTATCCGTTCGATATTTTGATGAGATATATGTTGTCTGTCCTCTAGTGGTGTTATGTGAACGTCGACTACATGACACTTCACCATTATTTGGGCCTAGAGGAAGGCATTGGGAAGTAATAAGCAGATGATGGGTTGCTAGAGTGACAGAAGCTTAAACCCTAGTTTATGCGTTGCTTTGTAAGGGGCTGATTTGGAACCATATGTTTCATGCTATGGTTATGTTTACCTTAATACTTTTGTTGTATTTGCGGATGCTTGCAATAGAGGTTAATCATAAGTGGGATGCTTGTCCAAGTAAGGGCAGCACCCAAGCACCGGTCCACCCACACACCAAATTATCAAAGTACCGAACGCAAATCATATGAGCATGATGAAAACTAGCTTGACGATATTCCCGTGTGTCCTCGGGAGCACTTTACATCATATAAGAGTTTGTCCAGGCTTGTCCTTTGCTACAAAAGGATTGGGCCACTTTGCTGCACTTTATTTACTTTTGTTACTTGTTGCTCGTTACAAATTATGTTATCACAAAACTATCTGTTACCACTTATTTTAGTACTTGCAGAGAATACCTTGCTGGAAACCGCTTATCAGTTCCTTCTGCTCCTCATTGGGTTTGACACTCTTACTTATCGAAAGGACTATGATAGATCCCCTATACTTGTGGGTCATCAGGCCACAGACTCCGAGCCGCCTGCATCCGCGCCTATCGAATCCGATTGGGCGCCGATCATGGAGTTCACCTCTGCGGATATCTTTCAGCACTCACCTTTTGGTGATGTGCTAAATTCATTAAGGTCTCTCTCCTTGTCCGGAGAACCTTGGCCGAACTATATTCGGCTAGAATGGGATGGGGACGACAAAGAAATTCACTGCCCACCCACCACCCACTTCGACTCCGAAGACATCGACGGTATGGACGACGATGCAGGAGACGAAGAGGAACCACCGCCCGTAGGGCGTTGGACCGCCACCTCATCATATGATATATACATGGTGGACACCCCCAAAGAAGGCTATGGCGACGAGACAGTGGAGGATGACCCCTCCAAGAAGCAACCAAAGCACCAACGTCAGCGGCGCCGCTCTAAATCCCGCCATAGCAAAAGTAGTGATACCAGCACAAGAGACAATAACACTCCGGATAGTGCCGAGGACAACCACAGTCCCCTCCAGCATGATGTAGAGCGGGAGGGTGAACAAGTTAGCCCTCCAGAGCAGGCAGCAGATGGAGAATCAGAGGAAGATAATTACATGCCTCTCTCCGAAGACGAGGTGGGCCTCGGCGACGAAGAATTTATCGTCCGTGAGGATCCTGTCGAGCAGGAGCACTTCAAGCGCCGGCTTAGGGCCACAACAAATAGCCTGAAGAAAAAGCAACAACAACTTCAAGTTGATCAAGACTTGCTAGCAGACAGATGGACCGAAGTCCTTGCGGCCGAGGAATACGAACTCGAGCGCCCTTGCAAGAGTTACCCAAAGCGCGGGTTGCTACCTCACCTCGAGGAGTAAGCATTGAAACCTACATCACCAGTGTACGATGCGGCTGACCGGACACCTCGTGGCCGAGCTAGAGAAGCGTTTCAGCCTGAAGTTCAGCCTGCACCCCGCCGCCACTTAAACAAAAATACCAAGGCCCAGGGCAACACACGGGACCTGTGAGACGTATTGGACAGCATGGCAAAACATGCAAGGTCAATATACGGGTCACGGGGGCGCGCGCCAATGCGGGACGATGACCGTCGCGTTGAATACACTAAAAGTAAATCCGGCCGGGCCGAATACAGCAGACAAGACTCGTATGAACTGCGTCGTGATATAGCCCGGCACAGAGGCGCCACACACCCCCTATGCTTCACTTATGAAGTTATGGATCAAGAATTCCCGGAGGGTTTTAAACCCGTAAATATCGAATCGTATGATGGTACAACAGATCCCACTGTATGGATTGAGGATTTCCTCCTTCACATCCACATGGCTCGCGGTGATGATCTGCATGCCATCAAGTACCTCCCATTAAAACTCAAAGGACCAGCTCGGCATTGGCTGAATAGCTTGCCAGCAGACTCCATCGGCAGTTGGGAGGATTTGGAAGACGTATTACTTGACAACTTCCAGGGCACTTATGTGCGACCACCGGATGCTGATGACTTGAGCCATATAACTCAGCAGCCAGGGGAATCGACCAGGCAATTCTGGACACAGTTCCTAACTAATAAAAAACAAATTGTTGACTGTCCGGATGCAGAGGCCTTAGTGGCATTCAAGCATAACATCCGTGATGAGTGGCTTGCTCGGCACCTCGGCCAGGAGAAGCCGAAGTCTATGGCAGCCCTCACGACACTCATGACCCACTTTTGCGCGGGCAAGGATAGCTGGCTGGCTCGCAGCAACAACACATCAAGGAATCCAGGCACTTCGGATACCAAAGATGCCAACGGAAGACCACGTCATAACAGACAAAAGCACCGCAACACAGGCGATAACACCGATGATACGGCAGTCGATGCCGGATTCAGAGGCTCTAGATCCGGTCAGCGGAAAAAGCCATTCAAAAGGAGTACTCCAGGCCCGTCCAATTTGGATCGCATACTTGATCGCTCGTGTCAAATCCACGACACCCCCGATAAGCCAGGCAATCACACCAACAGTGAATGCTGGGTGTTCAAGCAGGCCGGCAAGTTAAATGCCGAAGACAAGGACAAGGGGCTGCATAGTGATGATGAGGAGGAGCCCCGGCCGCCGAACACGGGAGGACAGAAGAGGTTCCCCCCACAAGTGAAGACGGTGAACATGATATACGCAACCCACATTCCCAAGAGGGAACGGAAGCGTGCACTAAGGGACGTCTATGCGATGGAGCCCGTCGCCCCAAAGTTCAACCCATGGTCCACTTGTCCGATCACCTTCGATCGTAGGGACCACCCCACTAGTATCCGTCATGGAGTATCCGCCGCACTGGTCCTAGACCCCATCATCGACGGATTTCACCTTACTCGAGTCCTTATGGACGGCGGTAGCAGCCTGAACCTACTCTATCAGGATACAGTGCGCAAAATGGGTAATATATCCCTCGAGGATCAAACCCACCAAAACCACCTTTAAGGGCGTCTTCCCAGGTGTAGAGGCCCATTGCACGGGATCGATCACACAGGAAGTGGTCTTCAGATCTCTGGACAACTTCCAAAGCAAGGAGTTAAACTTCGATATTGTCCCGTTCTGCAGTGGCTATCACGCACTTCTCGGGTGAACCGCATTTGCAAAATTCAATGCGGTACCGCATTACGCATACCTCAAGCTCAAGATGCCAGGACCTAGGGGGGCCATAACAGTCAATGGAAACACAGAATACTTGCTCCGCACGGAAGAGCACAATGCAGCCCTCGCAGCAGAAGCACAAAGCAGCCTTTTAAGGCAAACCACCAATTCGGTGATACAGCCCCCGGACACCGTCAAGCTAGTCTGGAGTAAACTGCAACAGGATCGCCTGGCACGTTCAGAGCTCGCCTAGCAATTCGGCCCCTGTCGGTGTCAAAACCGGCACATCTCGGGTAGGAGGTCCCGAATTGTGCGTCTACGCCGGATGGTAATAGGAGGCAGGGGACACAATGTTTTACCCAGGTTCGGGCCCTCTTGATGGAGGTAAAACCCTACGTCCTGCTTGATTAATATTGAAGATATGTGTAGTACAAGAGTATATCTACCACGAGATCAGAGAGGCTAAACCCTAGAAGCTAGCCTATGGTATGATTGTATGTAGTGATTGTTGTCCTATGGACTAAAACCATTTGGTTTATATAGACACCGGAGAGGGTTAGGGTTACACAAGGTTGGTTACAAAGGAGGAGATATCCATATACGTATTGCCTAGCTTGCCTCCCACGCCAAGTAGAGTCCCATCCGGACACGAGACGAAGTCTTCAATCTTGTATCTTCATAGTCTAACAGTCCGGCCAATGGAGATAGTCCGGCTGTCCGGAGACCCCCTAATCCAGGACTCCCTCAGTAGCCCCTGAACCAGGCTTCAATGACGACGAGTCTGGCGCGCGGTATTGTCTTCGGCATTGCAAGGCGGGTTCCTTCTCTGAATACATGACAGAAGAAGTTGAATACGAGGATAGTGTCCGACCCTGCAAAATAAATTCCACATTCCACCACAGAGAGAATAATATTTTCGCAGATCTAATTTGCTGGCTTGTTTTGGCAGCATGACGTTACGTCACGGCCCGGTGATTAGTCGAACCGTTTCTTTAAACCAGCTCCACACATAACGCGATGCGGTTTCGTGACACGTCTTGCCGAAGCGGAGATCGTGTTCCCCCAATTACGGGATTCTCATTAATGCGGTCGTGGGTAACCTAACCGTTTCTAGGACCCCTAGATTATAGGCAAGTCCTAAATGGCTACGGAGAGGACGCTTGATATTCACCCTCTTTATAAAGGGACGAGGTTTTTGCTTTTTCTCTCTCGTGCTCAATCAAACCCTTCCTCCGCCTCGAGTTCTAACACCCAAAGACTAGGTTAGGTGCTCCGGATCTTCAATCATGTATGGATCCAACCTTCAAGGCTGATGGATGCCCTCCTCCGTTACGGAAGAGGACATTAAGAAGTTGAGGGAGGCCAGATACCTGACCGCTGAGGTTTCGCATCGGCTGCCTGCTCAAGGGCAGGTCTCCCCTACTCTCGAACCCAATGAGAATGTTGTGTTCGTCTCCCACTTCCTCCGAGGTCTAGGCCTCACTCTGGATCCTTTTGTCAGAGGTTTGATGTTCTATTACGGGCTAAATTTTCACGATCTAGCTCCGGACTCCTTTCTCCACATCTTGACGTTTATTGTCGTGTGTGAGGCCTTCCTCCGTGTTACCCCTCACTTCGGCCTGTGGCTCAAAACCATTGAATTAAAGCCGAAGATGATCGAGGGGCAATAGGCAGCGTGCGGAGGTGCATCACTAGGCAAGATGGCAGGAGCTCCATGGCCGCAAGGTTCCTTTCCAGAGGTGTCCGAATTATGGCAACGGGAGTGGTTTTACGTCACGGCTCCCCGAAGTGCCAAGTGGGCGGCTGCCACCGTTTTCCGCTCGGGCCCCCCACCACAACTGATGTCATGGGTTAGTAGAGGCCTGAGCTGGGGTCCAGCCAAGGACGTGCCTATACTGCAAAGCCGCATTCGAGATCTCTTCGAGGGAGATTTTAATTTGGATGTGGTAATACAAGTTATGCTGGTTCGTCAAGTCCGGCCTTGCAGACGCCGGCCCCTTCGCTTGTGGGAGTTCAACCCAGAGGGACCGCGTGCCATTCAAAGTTTCCTCGGCCTGACGCACGAGGAGATGTACAAGTCATTCTTCGGATCTCAAGTGGAATGTCCGGATATTACCGAGGACGTGGGCCTGAGCAGTAACCGCGCCGCCGAACAAGTAAGAAATCCTCTGGCCGAACACACTGTCTTTTATTCGAAGTTGTTTCTGAGAGTTCACTTTTTGACCAGGACTGGCTAACAAAGGCGAAGATGATTCGGTGTTTGGCCCCCCTCCCTGAGGGTTTTGGAAAATCCGGTATTGGAAAAGATGCTTGAGGTTGCAACTTGCCCGGAGCCCTCGAAGGAAGATACCAGGGGGGATAATACGGGCGGACGAGGGCCCCCGTTGCTGCTCGTTCCAACCGAGGGATGAGCATCTCCATGAAGGAGGACAACCGAGGGAGGAAAAGGACTACTTCCGAGGATCCGGAAGCCGAAGCCTCCAAACGAGAGAAGAAATCTCCCATAGAGGGTCCCGCCTTGGGGGGTGCTCCTGCCGCACACAGTCCGCGGGGGGGTCTACCCTCCAACGAGTCGTAAGTGATCCCAAAATACTTTAAGGTATGCTATCTTTCTTCTGAGAAAATAACCACCGCATATATCTTGCAGTTCGGGCCTTAGCCCCTCTCAGATGAGCTCGTCTTCGGGGGATTTTCTTCCAGAGATGATGGAGAGTGAAACGCCTCCCCCGGACTCCTCCGCTCCAGAAGCGGGCGACCCCGAAGTGTCGTCACGGAGGGCCTCTCCGAATCCGGTGAGGCCAGAAGATAATCCCATAGACCCCCGAAGTCCCCAGCATCCGGCTCCCGAGGAGAGCAGAAAAAAGAGTCCAGCACCGTCTGGTGTGCGGTCGGACGTTCTGAGGGAGTTGGTGGGGCGAGCGGCCATCTCAGAAGAACACCATATGCTGATAGGTAAGGTGATGGAGAGAATCTTGTCCGCCGAAAGTGGATTACATGAAGCCTTTATGATTCTACTGACAGGCTTTAAGGTATGTAAGATAATATGTGATAGTACTGCACATGTTAGGTGTGCCCTGTGTAGATAGTAGCCCCTGAGACTCTGGTTGCCATCGAGAACGGCGGAGAATAGAGGATCATATTCTCAGGCAATGACTAGACTGCCCTTATGTGCATGTGGTGGAGGCTCCGGTGGCTAGCCGGACTAGTGAGTTTGCCAAATTAAAACGGCAACTGAATGCGGCAGACGCCGACCTCGAGCTTGTTAACAAGAGGCTTGACGAGGCACGAGGTAAGTGTTATGATCTGGTGAATGCCACATAGTAAGAGCATCATAATGCCAGTATCTTTAATATGTTGTGACTGCAGATGGAGCTGCCTCCGTGGAAGCCTTGCGGACAGGACTTGCCTGAGCCAAGGAACAAGCGGGGATTAGTAATGCCGCTGCTTTGAAGGCGGCCGAAGAGTTGAAGGCCGAGAAGGCCGCACATTGCGAGAGCCAAGAGAAGATGGCCAAGATGGCCGTGGAATTAAAAGACACTGCCGACCGTTGTCGGGTCCTTGAAAAGGAAAACCAAGCAAAGGCAGCGGACCTTGAGAAGGCCACGGCGGCGGAGAAGGACACCCATTCTGCTATGAGAGCGAAGAAGGAGGAGCTGCGGGAAGCCGGGGATATTGCGGCTGGGAAACCCTTCATGTTACAGAGGAAGTTCGGAGATCCACGGTATGCCCCTCTGGATCAGCTGTGAAGTTCGGCAGATGCGTATATGGATTTGGCGGCGAGTGTTGCCGATGTTGCCAAGTACTTCCAAGGTCAGACAGATCGTGAAGTGGACAAGCTGTTCTGGTCGCAGTTCAACGTTCCAGAGCGTCCGCTTTCATTGACTGAACAACTAGCTGAATGGGCCGAACTGAATAGGTTGTCCGGACTCGCCATGAGGGCTGTTGTGGATCAGCTGTGGCCGGAGAAGCAAAAGCCGGATAGCTATTTCAGCTTACTGTAGTAGTTCCTTGGTGCGGTGCCGCGCATAAATGTGATGAAGAGGTTGGCGTGCATAGAAGGCTCGCGGGTGGCCCTTGCCCATGTTAAAGCATCCTGGGCGGAGATGGACGCTTCCGTAGTCACGACGCGGGGTTCGGCCATAGGCCGAGTGGCAGCCGAGCATTATTTCGAGGAGGTTCTCGAGGGTGCTCGTTTGATAGAGGCCCAGTGCTCGAAGAATATTATGTTTGAGTGATATGTATTCTCATTGTAAACACAATGCTTTTATGAAGTTTTTATAAGGCTATGTTTATACTTTTGCCTGAAAGTAGTATGATGCCTCCTGTGCGGCCGTTTATTTATACATGTGTATAACCTGAAAGATTGCAGCCCTCGGCTTCAACCACCACGCATATAATGTGGAGGTGCTCGCAAAAAACGCGTGTTCACACTTAACCCAACGTCTTGGTCCTAATAAGGAGGTGATAGCGCAGCGAGCGAGGCAACCGGACTATAATGCTTTAACACTTTCACTTAGCCATAGGAGTTTGACAGTGGGGCTACTAGATAGCCCCTGGTGGCTCCGCACTCTCCCGATTGCGGGGTGCGTACATGCCTGGCCGGAAAACGGCCCTTCATTAAGGCAAAGGAATTCTAACATTCCGATAGGTCATCGAGTGGTTGACCAGTGTCACGCTATATCATGACAGTCAGTTTTCGGCTTTCTCTACTGAGGTGCTCGTCCGGATGAACCAGGGCACAATCGCAGTAGTTCTCCTGGTGCTACCTTAGCCGGTAAAGCTGAACGTAAGGCACCAAAACACAGGACCCGGGCAAACCCAACATTTGACCAAAGACAATGCTTCGGAGCTGATGCATATAAGGCCAAACTCCGACGCCGAACACTCCCTAAGGTATTCGGTCTTTATGGTATAAACCAGGCTGAAGTAGTGCCATTTGTAAGAAGCCCCTTGTGTCCAGGTACGTGCATTATTCTAACGTGGCCACATGCCAAGACATCAGCATCCTTCTCAACTTTGCTGAGAATTCGGTGGATATGTATCAACAAGAGACAGTAAAAAAAGGTTTACGCAGGGTCTTAATCTAAAAAGAATCCATGGAGCGGGTCCCTGCTGCACGTCTGCGCCTGTGTCTCTGTTGTGCCGTATCCTGGACGTGTGTAGCACTATGATTATCTGTAAAAGAGAGGAACTTAGGTGAAAAAGCTGTCGTGCAAAAAGATAGTTTTTAAAGAAACCATGTATAATTCAAGGTGAGTAAGAATTGCCACTTGTCTGCGCACGTTGAGCCCCTTGTCTTTGTAATAGGGGTGTGATCATTGATCCGATATAAATTGCATATAGCTGCGCCGGACTCGTCTAACCGTGTCCGAGGTCGTGATGACCTGCTAAATGCTTTAGTTGGTGAGGCCGTTTTTAGTGTGCGGCTGCCAGGGCAGCCGCACACTCTTCGGCGCGCAAAGATCGCTTAATACTTTCGTTCACTGTAATGATGCCACATGGACCGGGCATCTTGAGTGTGAGGGAAGCGTAGTGTGGTATTGCATTAAAGCGAGCGAAAGCTTTGCATCCGAGTAGTGCTTGATAGCCACTTTGGAACGGCGCGATGTGGAAGGTTAAATGTTCGCTACGGAAGTTATCGGGGAAGCCGAATATAACCTTTAGTAGCAGGGAGCCCGTGCAATGAGCCCCTGGGTCTGGCGTTACTCCTTTAAAGGTAGTATTGCTATGGCAAATTTTTGTTGGGTCTATCCCCATTTCGCGGATTGTACCCTGGTATATCAGGTTTAGACTGCTGCCACCGTCCATCAGGACTCGTGTGAAGTGGTATTCGTCAATTATTGGATCTAATACCAGGGCAGCCCATCCTGCACGCCGGATACTTGCTGAGTACTCACGATGGTCGAAAGTGATCGGTTGAGACGACCAGTGGCAGGACTCCGTGGTGATAGGCCTTCAGGCATATTTTTCTGGGAGTGTCGTTTTGTTTCTTCCATTGATCACGTGTAACACGTTTATTGTTTTGACTTCTGGTGGAAATTTATTTTGTTCCCCAGTGTCCTGCTTGAGAGGCTCATCCTCATCTTCGCTTGGTGTATCCTCCCCCTTGTGTATGGTGTTGAGCTTGCCGGACTGCTTGAAGACCCAACATTCTCTGCGAGTATGATTGGCTGGTTTGCCAGGGGTGCTATGGACCTGACATATTTGGTCCAAAATTTTGTTTAGGCTGGATAGTTCGTCTCTGGCACCTTTAGAGGGCGGCTTTTGCTGACCTGGCCGAGAGCTTTTGAATCCGGCGTTTACTGTCATGATCTTCGTGATGTCTCCTTTATTCCGGTGTTTGTTATTGCTGTTGTGCCGTGATTTCCCGTTTCCATCTCTAACTTTAGATGTACTGGGGTCGCTGGTGCTGCATCGGGCTAGCCAGCTGTCCTCACCCGCGCAAAAGTGGGTCATGAGGCTTGTTAATGCTGCCATTGTTCTCGGTTTTTCTTGGCCGAGATGTCGGGCAAGCCATTCATCACGGACGCTGTGCTTAAAAGCTGCCAAGGATTCGGCGTCCGGACAGTCAACAATTTGGTTCTTTTTAGTAAGAAACCTGTTCCAAAGCTTTCGGGGTGACTCTCCGGGCTGTTGAGTTACATGACTCAAATCATCCGCGTCCGGAGGTCGGACATAAGTCCCTTGAAAGTTTGCCCGAAAAGCGTCTTCGAGCGCTGCCCAGCTTCCAATGGAGTTTCGGGGAGGCCTTTAAGCCAGTGACGAGCTGGCCCTTTGAGTTTGAGTGGTAAGTACTTGATGGCGTGGAGATCATCTCCTCGAGCCATATGGATGTGGAGGATATAGTCCTCGATCCAGACCCCAGGGTCTGTTGTTCCGTCGTATGCCTCTAAGTTTACAGGTTTAAATCCCTCTGGAATTCATGATCTAGCACCCCATCGGTGAAACATAGGGGGTGTGCGGCACCCCTGTATCTGGGTGTACCATGTTGTTCGGATGTTTGTTGTGTTATATCGTATGCTGGGGCGCGCTTGCATGGTCCATAGATGGATCTGGTTGCGCTGTCCTTTTGGTGCAAGCCCTCGCGTGAATCGCGTATTGTCTTGTGAGTGGCATTGTTTTCCGCTCTATGTTTGCCGTGAGGTCGTCCATCCGGCCAGGTGGCTGTTTTGTTTTTTGGTTGTGAGGGGTCTGAGGCCTCCTCATCGAATTCAGGTAGCAACTTCCGCTTTGGGTAGCTCTTGGTGGCACTACAAGAAATATGTTAATCCATGACGGATTTCTCATGACAGTTGCACAAACTGTCATCGATGGCCCGGTACAGCCCGCCAAGCCCGCTAAAGCCCACCTCGCGACTCCCATATAAAACCTAACCCTAAGACCTTGTTCCTCGGCCCGTGCCCTCCTCCCGATTCCCTATCGTCTCCCACGCATCGCTGCCACCCACCACCTGTTCGCCTCTGTCCTCTCGCAGCTTGCTGCCAGCCCTCCCCCTTCCCTCCTCCAACCTTGCAACTCCAGCAGCTTCCAGATCCGTCGGACCCCACCCAACCATCCCTCCAGCAACACATCTGTCTCTCTCTCATGCGACCACTCGCACCGCGACCAACGTCCGCCGATTCCGGCGACGTCGGCCACCACGTAACACACTCACGACCTGGTCTCCGACCTCTCCGTCCTCCAGACCGGCTGGATCCACCAATCCTGGTCTCCCGTGCTCTCCCGTAGGCTCTATCCCATGGCTAGGGTTTGGCTGCGGTGTTGCATCCATCGACGGAGTGACTCCAGCGGCTCCTCTACATCACACACTGCACCCCCTCATGCCCTCTCTACCTTATGGATGGCGCCCCATAGCTCGGTATGCGCGCGCGCATTGGGCTCGACGGCAGAGACCCCAACCTCCTCTTCCGCGTCTGCGGCATGGCCGTGCATCCTGCGACGACCCCCTCTACTGCGCGACTACGGTGGCTGCCCTGCACTGCCATAGTTGCATCATATGCAAGCCTCTTTGGTGAGCTGCGTCCCTCCTATTCTCAGAGCCCGTTACTCGTCCATACTCTGTTACATTTAGATTACTACTTGTATGTGCCTGAATAATGGACTAAATTTGCCGGTAAGAATTCTCGTTTTTCTTGTAAGACTTGTTGCACTATTATGTGTTGGATAGTGTGGGAAACATGTTAATCTGATGGCCTACATGATGTTTCATAGGTGCTTTTTGCATTACCATTGGAAGCTAGCCACTTGAGAAGGTTTGCTTAATTTTTCACAAATTCTGAATTAGTTATAACTGAACAATGTTGTGGTAGAATTTTGAAATAAGACTCTGCAGTATCAACAATAGAATCTGTTTGGTGCAACGGACTACATGTGCAAGCGTACTGATTCTTATGATACTGCTAGATGCTTGCATTCATGTGCAGCGATTTTAATATATGAAAGTAAAATAAGATCAATGGAATGGATCATAGTAAAAATATATGCATCTTACACCCAATTCACTGCAGAGGATGAGCTGGCCTGGTCTCCTTAGCTAGTTATATCGTGCACCTTCTCCTTTCCTTGATATGCTCTCAATTAATCGTCAGTGTATTTCTTCTTCCTTGTTTTTATCTTCTGAATTAGATGAAAGTACTGCGGCTTGTTCCTCCTCCTCTACAACCGGTGTGTGGACTAACAAAGCTAAGGAAAGATGGAATCATATGACAGAATGGAATAAATAAAATGAATAGATGAACCTGCCATAATTATGCTAGTCTGAAGGGTCGATAACTCAAATCTATTGTTGAGTTTGGTTGTTTTATCAGTTTGTGGTCCTTAATGTATTAAATGAATCGATATATAAAATCAACAAATGTTAGATATTTCAGTTTTACCATGTTCATTTAACCTCATTGATACCTTCATGTGTGTTTAGTGTCAAAGCATGTGCTGTCAGTGGCAGCAAATGTTCAGTTTAGCTACTGCCTGCTGGACCTGTAGAGGTTTATAGTGTGATGACAGCAAAAGGTATTTCGTTTTAGTTGGCACATTTCAAGGACTAGTAATTTGGTGTCTGCTATATGTGTTTTAGTCAGTGTTGCACAACTTCAGGTTTCTCATGCTAGTTCATTAATTCCAAATAATAAATAGATACTTGTTACTTTATGCATGAAAAACCTCAGGTACATCATGAAGAAAGGGAAAGTAATGTGCGGCTACCCATTGTACATTGCTCCTTCTTAGTTCAGTTAGTATGCAATTGAATCAATTCTTTAAGAATTTAGTTAGTCAATTTAGACATTTGGGAAGGCATAGTTCTTTAAGAATTTGGTTCAATTGAGATAACATTTGAATTTTAGTAATAATGAAATGAAACCGCATATCCAATTGTCACACTAATATCTTTGCTTTGTACATTATAGTCAGTACATCTCCCACCTGATCGACGCTGATGACACCATCCTCAAGCAGAACAGGGTGAGCTTGATACCCTTCCATTCTTGATGTGAATTATTCAGGTTGTAGATTTGAGCTGTTCAAGGTGTGGAATGTTGTGAGTTGTTCAAAGTGTGGACTATTGTGTGGTTCTAGTGAAATTATAAATGTACAGATATTTTTGTGTGCATAAAATCTGCATTGGACAATGTCCCTGATATCATGCATTGCATCGACACTCTACTAGACCTGCTATCTCTTGGTGTTCATGGGTTCCGATTCTACTTGTATCTGAATAACCATTAATTAATTATTTTTGCCATGAAATAAAATAACTTGTAGTTCTTGTGCAAGCCGATGAAAGTTTGCTACGCATGCACAAGTCTTCCAGTTCTTACTCCTATCACCTTGTTTAGAAATGTACTGGTTCATTTCATGATTGTTTCCTATTATAAATAATAGTACTCTCAATGCTGATCAAGTGGGAAACCCCTAGCCCTGAGCATATAGAATCGTTATGAACTGAAGTAACATGGACAATAGACTAGGTTTTCTACCTGTCCTCGAATATAAGCGAAGAATGATCAATTCAAGCCGCGCTTTTCTAACTATTAGTTCACTGTTTATCAAGTATTTTCTTGTTTCATAGTTCACTACAGTACAGATTTACAAGTACACATCTTACTACTCCAGAAAAACTAAGTACTTGTACATGCACGCATAGCTTCCTCTCACAAAAAACAAACTAAGTGCCTGTCTCTCCCACTTTTGTTCACATTTCTTTTAGAGTACAGAAATGTTTGATCCTGATAAACTAAATACATGTACAGGCGCACAGCTTCCTCTCAGAAAATAAACTAAGTACCTCTCTCTATCAAGTTTGTTTGCTTCTTTGAGAAATCTATTTGCTAGGCCACAAAATAGACAACTTCTGGTTAGCCCCATGCACTTACTGTCTGTTCGGTCTAGAACCGATGACCTGACCAACCGATGTTGCTATTGTTCTTTTAGTTCTGTGGTGTATGTTTGTTACTTGTAGGCAAACTTATATTGTACTTTGATTTGACACACTTTTCTTTGGACTAAATTTCTGAACTTGCAACCGGTATGATTGTTTTCACGTGCGTTGCCCAAATTTAAGTGGTACCATAATGTAGTAGTGACGTTTCCATGGATGATTGCTTGGAAAATCAACTAATGTTATTACTCTCTGGATTAATTTGGGAGCTCGCTTTTATAACTTGTTGCACCCAATGTACCGTAATATATGTCATTGGAGTAGATGAACTCCAGCTACTCCAGCGACATATATTATGGTACAGAGGGAGTATAATTTTTCTATGTGTTTTCATTCTATGCAGGTTTGGTGGTTAATCTGTGTTTCTGGAGATTGGAGTTTTTTAGCAGGATCTACTTGGGCCCGGATAGCTGCCTTGAATCAGCTAGTAGTGCATTTTCTTTGGAGTCATGTTACTCAATTCTTTTTTAAAGATGCTTATAGAGCTTTTTAGATATGCTTGTGATGTTTTGATATTAAGCTTTGTTTTTCTAAATAGACTAGATTTTTGGAACTCTGTATTGTCATGTAAACAATTTCTATTTTTGAATGAATAAAAATTCGTTGTCCTGTTTTAAATTGTGTTTCGTTGTGAAAACAGGCTGTACAAAAGTGGCGCTAGGTAGGCTAATGGGCAGGATAAAGATAAACAACTAATTGGTTGGACCATCCACCAAAATTATTGGACCAAATCGCTAATTGGGCTGGTTACAACATGGGCCATTAGCCTCCATGTCAGATCCATGTAGACAACTTGTTAGGTCCACATTGCATCCACGTCATGTAAATCGGTGACGGTTTATTCCGTCACAGCCTAGTTTGGGCTTGGCGGGCCTGGGGCAGATCCATGACGGCCAAGAACCGTCATGGAAGGCATGGTGTCAAATTATGACGCGATATACATGACAGATTTCACGTCCGTCATGGACTTGGATGCATGACAGATTTTGGTTGATCTGTGACGGACTAGTACCATCATGTATTAACAAGTTTCTTGTAGTGTGGGGCGATTGTCGCCGTACTTCGCTGCTGTGTTGAGTACTTTACTCCATCTGATTTGGAGTGTGTCATGCGCATCCTTGAGCCTTTGCTTCTACTTTTTCAGACTCCTCGCGGTGGCAACAAGCCTTTGACGGGCATTCTGCTGCTCCGGGTGCCTGTCCGGCGTTGTGTCATCCTGACTATTATTTTTGACAGAATTGGTTTGTTCGGTTTGATTCTCCGTATTGCCGTGGTCTGGCAGTGGTTCGCCCTGCTCCAACATTGGGTCTGTGTGATCGTTATTTCTAGCGAGGCAGGATTTGGGGCAGCGCTTGCGCCGCCGCTTTGACTGCTTCTCGAGGGAACAAGCCTTCGGTGCGTCCTTCTGTTCCTCGTCATCGTCTTCTTTTGGTGTGTCCACCATGTATACGGCATATGATGAAGTGGACATCCAGCGCCCTGTGGGCGGTGGTTCCTCTTCGCCTCCGGCATCGTTGTCCATACCGTCGATGTCTTCGGAGTCGAAGTCGAGCATGTCGGTTGAGTCATCGACAGTGGCTATTAAGTGGGTGGTGGGTTGGCGTCGAATTTCTTCGTCGTCCGCATCCCAATCCTGTTGGCCATAATACGTCCAGGGCTCTCCTGACAAAGAGAGAGACCTTAGTGAATTCAGAATGTTGCCGAAGGGCGAGTGCTGAAAGATACTCGCGGCGGTGAATTCCATGATCGGCGCCCAATCGGATTAGATCGGCAGGGGCACGGATGGTTCGGAGTCCGGAAAAGAGTCCGGCGCCTTGGAATCATGGGCTGCACGAAGGGTTATGCTGGTGTTTGGCTTGATCGCCGTTGAGACTACAGCCCTTGAGGCGGTGTCTAGCCACCCGTCCTCGATTGGCGCAGTTGGCTCCGAGCTAAGGGTCGGAGGTAATGCGGGCGCGGCCTCTGGGGTACTGTTCGGCGGCAGAGCTAGGTCATACCCATCGCGACAGTGCGGCGCGCCCGGCTGTGGCTCGAATCCGTCAAGGATCAAGTCCCCGCGGGCGTCGGCCGTGTAGTTCAAACTTCCAAATTTGACCTGATGGCCAGGGGCGTAGCAATCTTCTCCAGATGGCCAAGCAAATTAGCCCGCAGTGCAAAGCCGCCAAATACGAAGATCTGTCCGGGAAGAAAAGTCTCACCCTGGACCGCATCGTTATCGATGATAGTAGGAGCCATCAAGCCTAACAGCAACGACACAGAGGAACTCTCAATGAAAGCACCAATGTCGGTGTCAAAACCGGCGGATCTCGGGTAGGGGTTCCCGAACTGTGCGTCTAGGCCGGATGGTAACAGGAGGCAGGGGACACGATGTTTTAACCAGGTTCGGGCCCTCTTGATGGAGTTAAAACCCTACGTCCTGCTTGATTAATATTGAAGATATGTGTAGTACAAGAGTAGATCTACCACGAGATGAGAGAGGCTAAACCCTAGAAGCTAGCCTATGGTATGATTGTATGTTGTGATTATTGTCCTACGGACTAAAACCCTTCGGTTTATATAGACACCGGAGAGGGTTAGGGTTACACAAGGTCGGTTATAAAGGAGGAGATATCCATATACGTATTGCCTAGCTTGCCTCCCATGCCAAGTAGAGTCCCATCCGGACACGAGACGAAGTCTTCAATCTTGTATCTTCATAGTCTAACAGTCCGGCCAATGGAGATAGTCCGGCTGTCCGGAGACCCCCTAATACAGGACTCCCTCAGCCCCCGTCCCAGTCCCAGTCAAGCTACAAAATCCATGCCGCCCGTACATAATTACGCACTGAAAATACCATGAGCATAGGCGGGGGCACGATCAGATCACGTCCCACAATGCGGGTTAACCGCTCTACGAGCTACATACCTTTATCATTTTTTCTCTTTCAGGACCTAATGCTCTAGAAGCCCTTTCCGGCAGTACGATTGCCGGAGACATTACGGGAAGGAACAACCAAGGAGGCAAGAAGCTAAGATGTCCAAGGGAACCCCCAGGTGGTCTCTAACAATAATCGATATACCCGCTTTCTACTATCCATACGCAACTTGCACTTGGATAGGACATGTCAAATAGTCCTATTTTCTGATTATTACACTACTTGTATCAGTACGCTCCGACGTATTATTTAAATAACAATGCATAGCATTAGTCTATTATTGCACTATTCATCCCTTTTTTCTTATATGTTCATTTACAACAACTTGCACCCGTACATGCTGGTACGGTCAGTACGCCAGGGGCTTCCGTTTACCCCATAATACGGCGTGAGAAGTCCAAACACTTTTGACAGTGCGGCACCCCGAACTTCTAGCATTATATGCATCACCTCCGAATCATGTCTTGGGTCAATAGTTGGGTTTGCCAGGCTCCCATGTTTTGGTACCTTACATTCCGCTATATCGGCTACGGTAGCACTGGGAGAACTACTGCGACTGTGTCCCGGTTCTTCCGGACGAGCACCTCAGTAGAGAAAGCCGAAAACTAACTGTCATGATAAGGCGAGAGCTGGTCGCTGTTCGAGAGGTCTCAAGTCCTTAAATACTTTTTCTGCTTAGGGCGAGGAGTCGGCCTTGTCTGACTTAGGCGTATATAGCGCCCCAAATTTGGCCTTCCGAATACTAGGGGCTTGGCCAAAATTTAAAATTGTAGACTTCTATGGCTAAGTGAGAGTGATAAAGCCTTATAGTCCGATTGCCTGGTTCGTTGTGTTGAACACCTTCCTCGAAGGACCCAAAATTGGGATAAAGAGTGCTCAGGTTTATCCCGAACACCCCAGTACTAGTTACATGGGGGCAGAAGCCGATGACTGGCCAACTCTCAAATTTTATAAATGGCCACACAAAAGGTAATATTTTAAATTCAAAAAGTGTTGCATAGCACAAATGAACTTGTTTCATATTACAGGATCACATGAGCATGTTCATTCAAAAATTACATCTCTGGCACATTCATCCGCCACAAGGCGGGAACCCTTCAGGACACTGTCACAATACATTTCGGGGAAGCGATGATCCTTGCCCTCCGGTGGCCCCTCCTTTACCAGCTTCACGGCGTCCAGCTTCGCCCAGTGCACCTTCGCCCAGGCAAAAGCCCTGCGCGCACCCCCGATGCAGATGGACCGCTTTATGATTTCAAGCTGTTTGCAGGCATCCACAAGCCGCCTCACCAGACCGAAGTAGCTGCTGGGAAGGAGCTCGGCAGGCCACATCCGGACTATAAGACCCTTCATGGCCTGTTCATCCGCCTTGTGAAGCTCGACCAATTGCTTCAGCTGGTCACTCAAGGGCATTGGGTGTTCGGTCCCAGTATACTGAGACTAGAACAACTTTTCCGTCGAGCTCCCCTCCTCAGCTCGGTAAAACTCCACGGCATCCAGTACACTACGGGGAAGATCTGCGAATGCTCCTGGAGAGCTCCGAACTTGGGTAAGTAAAAGGAAAGTTTACTTGACATGCTTGCTTTGCATAATGAATGCCTTACCCGCTGCTATCTTCTTCACCACATCAATCTCCTGGAGGGCCTTGTGGGCTTCAGCCTTGGCGCTCCGGGCACTTTCGAGCAACTTCGCAAGCTCGAACTCTTGTGTCTTAGAGTCAAGCTCCAAGGACTCGTGTTTTTTGGCGAGAGCCTCGAGCTCTTGTTGCACCTCGCCTACCCGGGCTTCTTGCTTTTCCCACTCAATGCGCTCCTTGGCCGCTTTGTCTTCGGCCTCGGACAATGCCTTCTTCAGGGTTGCCACTTCGGTCGTGGCCCCTGGCAAATTCATGATGATCCTATTACTTTAGACCCGAACTTCTTTTTAAATGTATAGACAAGGTATTGCTTACCTTTTCTCTCCTCAAGCTGCCTCTTGGTAAGGCCAAGCTCGTCCTCGGGCCGCTCCAGATCTTGCTTCAGTGCAGAGACCTCCGCAGTACGTGTGGCAGCGGCCAGCAGTGATGCCTGCACATGCACATAGACATATTCTGATTAGACTCCTGAGTCATCATTTGATCCTCTATTCGGCCTTTCTTCACGAACGCCGAACAGAGCATCAGGGGCTACTGTCTATGCGGTAATATTTTCTTATATTTTGATTGCTTACCTCAAAGCCTGTTAGGAGGCTGGCACAAGCTTCGGTTAGTCCGTTTTTGGCGGACCGAACTTTCTCGATCACCGCACTCATGATAGTGCGGTGCTCTTCGTCAATGGAAGCGCCACGAAGCGCTTCCAGCAAGTTGTCTGGTGCCTCTCGATGGATAGAGGCCACCGACACGGGTGGCTTTCCCCCCTTAATGGGGGATCGCCTGTCGGAGTCCAGAACCATCGAAGGTTCCGGGGCAGTATTCCGCTGGGGGCCGAACTTGGAGCCCGTGGGAGTCTTGCTCCCTTTGCGCCTAGGGTCCGGAAGGTCGCCTCGAGGCGCCCCCAGGACTACCTCCCCTCGGCTCGGTGCCTTTCAGGACAACACCTCGACGTTGTCCGTAGGGCAAGGGGTGGAGGCAGTCGGAAGTGAATCGCTATTCATATCCGACGAGTCCAATGAACCATCCGACGAAGATACGTCGAGATGGGCTCGGGACGGACTGCATAATCATATGCGGCATAATGAGAAACAGTGCAATAAAACATACCATGAATTATTATGGTGTCTGGATACTTACGAAATCACCAGGGACTTCTCCCTGGGTAACCACTCGTCGCCGCTGTAGGCGGCCGTCGTGGAGCAGTCCGGAAGGAGGGTCCTTCCCTTCTTGGACCCTTCGGCGTCCCCGGTTGGGTTGGCCTTTGAGGGAGTCCTGGATTAGGGGGTCTCCGGACAGCCGGATTATATACTTTGGCCGTTCTGTTGGACTATGAAGATACAAGATTGAAGACTTCGTCTCGTGTCCGGATGGGACTCTACTTGGCGTGGAAGGCAAGCTAGGCAATACGGATATGGATATCTCCTCCTTTGTAACCGACCTTGTGTAACCCTAACCCTCTCCGGTGTCTATATAAACCGAAGGGTTTTAGTCCGTAGGACAACAACCATAACATACAATCAAACCATAGGCTAGCTTCTAGGGTTTAGCCTCTCTGATCTCGTGGTAGATCTACTCTTGTACTACCCATATCATCAATATCAATCAAGCAGGATGTAGGGTTTTACCTCCATCAAGAGGGCCCGAACCTGGGTAAAACATTGTGTCCCCTGCCTCCTGTTACCATCCGGCCTAGACACACAGTTCGGGACCCCCTACCCGAGATCCGCCGGTTTTGACACCGACATTGGTGCTTTCATTGAGAGTTCCTCTGTGTCGTCGCCATTAGGCTTGATGGCTCCTACTATCATCGATAGCGATGCGGTCCAGGGTGAGACTTTTCTCCCCGGACAGATCTTTGTATTCGGCGGCTTTGCACTGCGGGCTAATTCGCTTGGCCATCTGGAGCAGATTGAAAGCTACGCCCCTGGCCATCAGGTCAGATTTGGAAGTTTGAACTACACGGCCGACATCCGCGGAGACTTGATCTTCGACGAATTCGAGCCACAGCCGGGCGCGCCGCACTGTCACGATGGGTATGACCTAGCTCTGCCGCCGAACAGTACCCCAGAGGCCACGCCCGCATCAGCTTCGACCCTTAGCTCGGAGCCAACTGCGCCAATCGAGGACGGGTGGTTAGACACCGCCTCACGGGCTGTAGTCTCAACGGCGATCGAGCCGAACACCAGCCTAACCCTCTGCGCAGCCCGTGACACCAAGGTGCCGGACTCTTTTCCGGACTCCGAACCATTCGCGCCCCTGCCAATCGAATCTGATTGGGCGCCGATCATGGAATTCACCGCCACGGATATCTTTCAGCACTCGCCCTTCAGCGACATCTGAATGCACTAAGGTCTTCTCTTTGTCAGGAGAGCCATGGCCGGACTATGGCCAACAGGATTGGGATGCGGACGACAAAGAAATTCGACGCCCACCCACCACCCACTTCGTAGCCACTATCGATGATTTAACCGACATGCTCGACTTCGATTCCGAAGACATCGACGGTATGGACGGCGATGTAGGAGACGAACATGAACCAGTGCCTATAGGGCATTGGAAATCCACCTCGTCATATGACATATACATGGTGGATACACCCA
This sequence comes from Triticum dicoccoides, assembly GCF_002162155.2. Lineage (NCBI taxonomy): Eukaryota > Viridiplantae > Streptophyta > Magnoliopsida > Poales > Poaceae > Triticum > Triticum dicoccoides. The sequence continues at coordinate 554,266,947 of NC_041388.1, read as the reverse complement.
ACGAAGGCAATGGCGATGAGATAGTGGAGGATGACCCCTCCAAGAAGCAACCCAAGCGCCGACGTCAGCGGCGCCGCTCTAAGTCCCGCCAAAGCAAAAGTGGTGATACCGGCACAGGAGATAATAACACTCCGGATAGTGCCGAAGACAACAACAATCCCCTCTAGCAAGATTTAGAGCAGGAGGATGAAGGAGCCAGCTCTCCTGAGAGAGCGGCAGACGGAGATGAGGATGACAATTACATCCCCCCTCCGACGATGAGGCAAGCCTCGGCAACGACTTCGCCGTACCAGAGGATCCCGTCGAACAAGAGCGCTTCAAGCGCCGGCTTATGGCCACGGCAAATAGCCTGAAGAAAAAGCAGCAGTAGCTTCAAGCTGATCAAGATCTGCTAGCTGACAGATGGACTGAAGTCCTCGCGGCCGAGGAATATAAACTCAAGCGCCCCTCCAAGAATTACCCAAAGTGCAGGTTACTACCCCGACTGGAGGAAGAAGCGTATGATACGGCTGATCGGCCACCTCGTGGCCGTGATAGAGAGGCATTCCAGCCAAAAGCTCAGCCTCCACACCGACGCCATTCAAATAAAAAGGCATGGGGAGATACGCCAGACCTGCGAGACATATTGGAGGACAAAGAAAAGCATACAAGATCGATCTACGGATCACGATGGCGCACCACTCTGCGAGACGATAAACGTCACGCCGGATACAGTAAAAGCAAATCCGGCCGGGCCGAACACAGCGGGCAAGACCCATTCGAGCTGCATCGCGATATAGCCCAATACAGAGGCGCCGCACACCCCTTATGCTTCATAGACAAAGTAATGGAACATCAATTCCCAGAAGGTTTCAAACCTATAAATATTGAATCATACGATGGCACAACAGATCCCACGGTATGGATTGAGAATTTCCTCCTCCACATCCACATGGCCCGCGGTGATGACTTACACGCCATCAAATACCTCCCACTAAAGCTCAAAGGACCAGCGCGGCATTGGCTTAACAGCTTGCCAGCGGACTCCATTAGCTGTTGGGAAGATCTGGAAGCCGCATTCCTCGACAACTTTCAGGGCACTTATGTGTGACCACCAGACGCCGATGACTTGAGCCACATAATTCAGCAGCCAGAAGAGTCGGCCAGGCAATTCTGGACTCGGTTCCTTACAAAGGAAAATCAAATCGTCGACTGCCCGGATGCGGAGGCCTTAGCGGCTTTCAAACACAACATCCGAGATGAGTGGCTAGCCCGGCACCTTGGTCAGGAAAAGCCGAAATCTATGGCAGCTCTCACAACGCTCATGACCCGCTTTTGTGCGGGAGAAGACAGCTGGCTGGCTCGCAGTAATAACATATCAAATAACCATGGTACCTCAGATACCAAGGATGGCAATAGAAGGTCATGTCACAACAAACATAAGTGCCGCATTAACAGCGAAAATACTGAGGATACGACAGTCAATGCCGGATTCAAAGGCTCTAAACCCGGTCAGCGGAAAAAGCCATTCAAACAAAGTACGCCAGGTCCGTCCAGCTTGGACCGTATACTCGATCGCTCGTGTCAAATACACGGCACCCCAGACAAGCCAGCCAATCACACCAATAGGGATTGTTGGGTGTTCAAGCAGGCCGGCAAGTTAATTGCCGATAACAAGGACAAGGGGCCGCATAGCGATGACGAGGAGGAGCCCCGGCAGCCGCACACCGGAGGGCAGAAGAGGTTTCCCCCGCAAGTGCGGACATTGAACATGATATACGCGACCCACATCCCCAAGAGGGAGCGGAAGCGTGCGCTCAGGGATGTATATGCGTTGGAGCCAGTCGCCCCAAAGTTCAACCCTTGGTCCTCCTGTCCGATCACCTTCGATCGCAGGGACCACCCCACTAGTATCCATCATGGCGGATTTGCCGCACTAGTCCTAGACCCAATTATTGATGGATTCCACCTCACTCGAGTCCTTATGGATGGCGGCAGCAGCCTGAACCTGCTTTATTAGGACACAGTGCGCAAAATGGGTATAGACCCCTCAAGGATCAAACCCACAAAAACGACCTTTAAAGGCGTCATTCCAGGTGTAGAGGCCCATTGCACAGGCTCAATTACACTGGAAGTGGTCTTCGGATCCCTGGATACCTTCCGAAGCAAAGAGTTAATCTTCGATAGAGTCCCGTTCCGCAGTGGTTATCACGCGCTGCTCGGGCGAACCGCATTTGCTAGATTCAATGCGGTACTGCATTATGCATACCTCAAGCTCAAGATGCCAGGACCTCACAGAGTTATTACAGTCAATGGAAACATAGAGCGCTATCTCCGAACAGAGGAGCACACCGCAGCCATCACAGCAGAAGCGCAAAGGAGCCTCTTAAGGCAATCAACCAGTTCGGCGCTTCAAAGCCCGGACACCTTCAAGCGCGCTCAGAGCAATCGGCAAATATACCACCTGGCGCGATCTGAGCTCGCGTAGCAATACGGTGGCCACCCCAATCCCAGCCCAACGGCGAAACTCGTGTCGCGTGTACATAATTATGAATTAAAAATACCATGGGCACAGGTGGGGAGGGGGGCACAACGATGGCACGCCCCAAGACGCGGCTTAAACCGCACTAGGGGCTTCCCGTTTGGTTATTTTTTCTTTTCTTTTCAAGACCTTAATCTCTGGAAACACTGTTCGGCAGCACTATTGTCGAACACATGATGCAGCAACCAAGGAGGCAGACAGCTACGTCATACCACGGAATTCCCAGGTTGATTATAGTAACGAGCGAAATATTCGATTTCATATCATTCTTCAGCTTGCCCTTGGAAGGGACATAGTCCTACTCTTTGCTTATCGCACTATCTGTATCATTCTGCTTTAACGCAATTGTTTGAATAAACAATGCATGACATTATGACTATTATTGCATTCTTGTCATATATATATATATATATATATATATATATCTGTGTGTTCATTAATGACGCCTTGCAACCGTACACTCTGGTATGGCCAATACACCAGGGGCTTACGTACCCCACAATAGGGTGTGAAAAGTCCGAACACTTTCACAAGTGCGGCACCCCGAACTTATAGCATTATATTCATCAGCTCCGAATCATGTCTTTGGTCAAATGTTGGGTTTACTCGGCTCCTATGTTTTGGTACCTTACGTTCCGCTCTATCGGCTAAGGTAGCGCTAGGAGAACTACTGCGATTGTGCCCCGGTTCTGCTAGGTTCAGCACCTCAGTAGAGAAAGCTAAAACTGACTGTCATGATAAGGCGAGAGACTGGTCGCTGTTCGGCGAGGTTCTCGAGTCCCTAAAGACTTATGCCGCTTAGAGCGAGGGGCTGGCCCTGTCCGGCTTAAAGGCGTGTATCGCGCCCCAAATTTGTCCTTTCGAATACCAGGGGCTTCGCTGAAATTTAAAATTATAGAATTCTATGGCTAAGTGAGAGTGATAAAGCATTATTAGTCCGGTTGCCTTGTTCGCTGTGCTGAGCACCTCCCTCGAAGGACCCAAACATGGGAACAAGAGTGCTCAGGTTTATCCCGAACACCCCAGCACTTGTGGCATGGGGGCAGAAGCCGAGGACTAGCCATCTCTCAGATTGGATAAACAGCCAAACAGAAGGTAATATTTTAAATTCAAACAAGCGTTGCATAGCGCATATGAAACAAGTTTTCATAAATACAGGATAAAATGAGCAAGTCTCATTCAAATATTACATCTTTTGAACACTCATCCGCGATGAGACGGGTGCCCGGCAGAACACCCTCATAGTACATCTTGGGGTGGCGGTGCTCCATGCCTTCCGGCGGCCCCTCCTTGATCAGCTTCACAGTGTATAGCTTGACCCACTGCAATTTCACATGGGCGAAAGCCCGGCGTGCACCTTCAATGCAGACAGATCGCTTGACGACCTCCAGCCGTGGGCAGGCATCCACAAGCCGCCTCACCAGGCCGAAGACGCTATTCGGAAGGGCGTCGCCAGGCCACAGCCGGACTATAAAGCTCTTCATGGCCCGATCGGCCGCCTTATGTAGCTCAACCATCTGCTTCAGCCAGTCGCTCATTGGCACCGGGTGTTCGGCCTCAGCATACTGAGACCAGAACAACTTCTTCGTTGAGCTTCCATCCTCGGCCTGGTACAATTGTGCGGCATCGGACACGCTGCGGGGCAAATTTGCGAATGCTCCTGGAGAGCTCCAGATTCGGGTAAGTAATCGGTAATTTACTTTTACATGCTTGCTTTGCATATAGAAAGCCTTACCCGCCGCTATCTTCTTCATTGCGTCGATCTCCTGGAGGGCCTTTTGGGCTTCGGCCTTGGCACTTCTTGCGCTCTCGAGTGCCGTGGCAAGCTCAGACTCCCGCGTCTTTGAGTCAAGCTCCAACGCCTCGTGCTTCGCCACGAGAGCCTGGAGCTCTTCCTGCACCTCGCCCACCCGAGCGTCGTGCTTCTCTCGCTCGGTGCGCTCCTTAGCCGCTATATCCTCGTCCTTGGTTAGCGCTTGCTTCAGGGTCGCCACCTCGGTCGTGGCCCCTGGCAAATATACGCTGATCCTGTCATTTTGCAATCACGTCTTCTTTTATATATATACATATCTATAGACAGGGTATTACTTACCCTTGTTCTCCTCGAGCTGCCTCTTCGCAAGGCCGAGCTCTTTCCTGGACCCCTCGAGGTCCTGCTTCAGTACGGCGACCTCTGCAGTCAGTGCGGCGGATGCCAATAGCGAAGCCTACATATGCATATTGACATACTTATATTAGACTCCTGCGATATTATTTGATCCTTTGTTCGGCTTTTCTTTGCGAACACCGAACAAAGCATCAGGGGCTACTGTCTATGTGGTAATATTTCTACTACATTTTAAAACACTTACCTCAAAACCTGTTAGAAGGCTGGCACAGGCTTCAGTTAATCCGCTATTGGCGGACTGAACCTTCTGGATCACCGCACTCATGATAGTGCGGTGCTCCTCGTCGATGGAAGCGCTGCGAAGCGCTTCCAGCAGATTGTCCGGCGCCTCTGGATGGACAGAGGTCACCGGCACAGGCGTCTTGCCCCTCTTAGAAGGAGGTCACCGGCGCGGTGTTCGGCTGAGGGCCGAACTCGGAGCTCTTAGGGGCCCCGTCCCCTCGGCTCTCGGAGTCCGGAAGGTTGCCTTGAGGCGCCTCTAGGACTATCTCCCCTCGACCCGGTGCCTCTTTAGACAGCACCTCAGCGTCTACAGCAGGATGAGGGGAGGTGGCGGTCGGAACTGGATTGCTATCCATGTCCGACGAGCCCAGGGAGCCATCCAATGATACATCGATGCTGGTTCGCGGCGGCCTGCATAATCATGTTCGGCGTTAGGGAACGCAGTGCAACAAAGGAATGCTACGAGTTACTCTGGTATCCGAATACTTACGATCTCCCCAGGGGCTTGGCCCTGGGCAACCACTCGTCTTCGTCTTTGTCGGCGGCGGTGGAGCTGTCTGGAAGGAGAGTCCTTCCCTTCTTGGACCCTTCGGCCCCCCCAGTTGGGGCGGCCTTCCTTTTCTTATCTCCTCCTGCAAGAGGGGGAGCATCTTCTTCTTCTTCCTCGTCTTCGGGGGAGGAGTGCGCCGCAGAGTCATCGGACGGTGAGTCCGACGACGCCTGGCGTCGGGAACTCTTTCGGGTTCCCTTGGCCTTCTTGGTCTTCTCGGGCACCGTATAAGGAGCCGGAGTCAGCATCTTCGCCAGAAGAGCGTCTGCTGGGCCTTCGGGCAAAGGAGCCGGACAATCGATCTGTCCGGCCGTCTCTTGCCAGTCCTGTCAAAGGTACGGGAGTTTAGATCCCGCATGGAGTCAACCTATAAAAAATAAGTATCCTGCGAGAGGTAGAGCAGCTTACCGCTTTGGCTTGGTGCTTCGCGCTGAATCCACGATACTCAGTAATGGGAGGGGGGACCTCGGCGCTTTTGAACAGCACCCTCCAAGCATCTTCATGAGTTGTGTCTAAAAGCATGTTCAGAGTCCGGTGCCGCGCCGGGTCGAACTCCCACAAGTTGAACTCCCATTGTTGGCATGGGAGAATCCGGCGGTGGAGCATGACCTGGACCATGTTGACAAGTTTGAGCTTCTTGTTCACCATGTTTTGAACACATGTTTGGAGTCCGGTCAGCTCCTTCGAACTACCCCAGGACAGGCCCTTCTCTTTCCAGGAGGTGAGCCGCATGGGGATGCCAGATCGGAACTCGGGGCCGCTGCCCATACAGGGTCGCGCGGCTTGGTGATGTAGAACCACCTCGATTGCCACCCCTTTATGGTTTCCACAAAGGATCCCTCGAGCCATGTTACGTTGGGCATCTTGCCCACCATGGTGCCTCCGCACTCTGCCTAGCGGCCGCCCACCACCTTCGGCTTGACATTGAACGTCTTCAACCATAAGCCGAGGTGGGGCTTGATGCGGAGGAAAGCCTCGCACACGACGATAAACGCCAAGATGTTGAGGATGAAGTTCGGGGCCAGATCATGGAAATCCAGGCCGTAATAGAACATGATCCCCCGGGACGAATGGGTGGAGAAGGAATCCTAGTCCGCGGAGGAAATGGGTGAGGAATACTACCCTCTCATGGGGCCTAGGGGTGGGGATGAGCTGCCCCTCATCTGGGAGCCGGTGCGCGATGTCGTCGGGCAGGTATCCGACTCTCCTCAGTTTCTTGATGTCTCCCTCCATGATGGAGGAGACCATCCACCTGCCTCCCGCTCCGGACATGGTTGGAGAAGGTTGAGGTGGGAAGAGCGGACTTGAGCGCTAGAGTTCGAGTGTGCGAAAACGGACGAGCAAAGGAGGAAGAAGGCGTGGATTGAAAGGTGAATCCTTATCCCTATATATGGGCGGACGAAGCTAAGCGTCCCCACTTGCCTGGTAAAACTCGCTTATCCCCCAAGCGCCGTAATTGATGGCGTGGTTGGGTTACCCATGCCCGTATTGATGAGAATTCCGTAATAAGGGGACACGATCTCTGCTTTGACAAGACGTGTTGAAAAACTATCTCGCGTTATGTGCGAGGCTGGTTAAGGGAAACGGTTCGAATAATCACCGGGCCATGACATAACGTCATGCTGCCAAAACAAGCCAGCAACTTAGATCTGCGAAAATATTATTCTCTCTATGGTGGAATGTGGAACTTATTTTGCAGGGTCAGACACTATCCTCCTTTTCAAATTCTTCTGTGATGTATTCGGAGAAGGAACCCACCTTGCAATGCCGAAGACAATACTGCGTGCCGGACTCATCGTCATTGAAGCCTGGTTCAGGGGCTACTGAGGGAGTCCTAGATTAGGGGGTCTCCAGACAGCCAGACTATATCCATTGGCCGGACTGTTAGACCATGAAGATACAAGATTGAAGACTTCGTCTCGTGTCCGGATGGGACTCTACTTGGCGTGGAAGGCAAGCTAGGCAATACGGATATGGATATCTCCTCCTTTGTAACCGACCTTGTGTAACCCTAACCCTCTTAGGTGTCTATATAAACCAAAGGGTTTTAGTCCGTAGGACAACAACCATAACATACAATCATACCATAGGCTAGCTTCTAGGGTTTAGCCTCTCTGATCTCGTGGTAGATCTACTCTTGTACTACCCATATCATCAATATCAATCAAGCAGGACGTAGGGTTTTACCTCCATCAAGAGGGCCCGAACCTGGGTAAAACATTGTGTCCCTTGTCTCCTGTTACCATCCGGCCTAGACGCACAGTTCGGGACCCCATACCCGAGATCCGCCGGTTTTGACACCGATAGCCTTCCTTTCCATGTTTCCCCGGCTGGGGGGGAGAACTTTCCTCCTCCTCCTCGTTTTTGTGGGAGGAGTGCGCGTTGGAGTCATCGGACGATGAGTCCGATATAACCTTGCGCCAGAGACCCTTTCGGGTCCCCGGGGCCTTCTTCTTGGTCTTCTTCACCGGCACCTCGTAAGGTGCCGGAGCCAGCATCTCCGTTAGGAGAGCATCTGCATGATCTTCAGGTAGGGGGGTTGGGCAATCAAGCTGCTCCGCTATCTTTACCCAGTCCTGTTAATGGCGTGGAAGCTTAGATCCCACGCATGATTAAACTGGGGCAAATAAATATCATGTGAGATATGAAAACTTACCGGATTGGCATGGCGCTTTACGCTGAGTCTGCGGTCCTCGGTAAGGGAAGGAGGTACCTCGGCGCCCTTGAACAGCACCTTCCAGACGTCCTTGTGCGTCGTGTCGAAGAGCTCTCGCAGCATCTGGTGCTTGGCCGGGATGAACTCCCACAAATTGAATGCCCATCGTTGACACGGGAGGATCCAACGAAAGAGCATGACATGGACCATGTTGACGAGCTTGATTTTCTTACTCATCATGTTCCTGATGCAGGTCTGGAGTCCAGTCAGCTCTACCGGAGAACCCCAGGACAGGCCCTTCTCTTTCCAGGAGGTGAGCCGCGTGGGGATTCCGGATCAAAATTTGGGGGCCGCCACCCAGTTGGTGTCACCCGGCTCGGTGATGTAGAACCACCCCGATTGCCACCCCTTTATGGTCACCACATAGGAGCCCTCGAGCCAGGTGACGTTAGGCATTTTGCCCACCATGGTGCCTCCGCACTCTACTTGCTGGCCGACCACCACCTTCGGTTTAACATTGAAGGTTTTCAGCCATAGGCCGAAGTGGGGCCTGATGCGGAGGAAGGCCTCGCACACGATGATAAACGCTGAGATGTTGAAGATGAAATTGGGGGCCAGATCATGAAAATCCAGCCCGCAGTAGAACATGAGCCCGCGGACAAACGGGTGGAGGGGAAATCCCAGTCCGCGGACGAAGTGGGTAAGAAAACTACCCTCTCATGGGGTTCAGGCGTAGGGATGATTTGCCCCGCATCTGGCAGCCAGTGCGCGATATCCGCGGCCAGATATCCGGCTTCCCGTAACTTTGCGATGTGCTCCTCCATGACGGAGGATACCATCCACTTGCCTCCCGCTCCGGACATGCTTGGAGTGGTTTGAGAAGAAAGACACGAACTTGGGCGCTGGAGCTCGAGTGCGTGAGAATGCATAAGCAAGGAGGAAGAAGGCGTGGGTAAAAAGGGTGAATCCTTGTCCCTTTATAAGGGTGGAAGAAGCGATGTGCCTCCCCACTTGCCTGGTAAAATCGCTTATTCCCCAAGCGCCGTAATTGATGGCGTGGTTGGGTTACCCACGTCCGTATTGATGATAATCTCGTAATAAGGGGGACACGATCTCTGCTTTGACAAGACGTGTCAAGAAAACCGCCTCGCGATATGTGCAGTGCTGGTTGAGAAAAACGGTTCGAATAATGACTGGGCCATGACATGATGTCATGCTGTCAAAACGTGTCAGCAGATTAGATTTGTGGAAATATTATTCTCTCTACGGTGGTATGTAGAACTTGTTTTGCAGAGCCGGACACTATCCTTGTGTTCAAAATCTTCTATGGAGTATTCGGAAGAAGAACCGGCCTTGCAATGCCGAAGACAGAACTATGCTCCGGACTGATCATCATTGAAGCCTGGTTCAGGGGCTGCTGAGGGAGTCCTGGATTAGGGGATCTCCGGACAGCCGGACTATATCCTTTGGCCGGACTGTTGGACTATGGAGATATAAGATTCAAGACTTCGTCCCGTGTCCGGATGGGACTCTCCTTGGCGTGGAAGGCAAGCTTGGCAATACGGATGTGTAGATCTCCTTCCTTGTAACCGACTTTGTGTAACCCTAGACCCCTCCGGTGTCTATATAAACTGGAGGGTTTTAGTCCGTAGGACAACATACAATCATACCATAGGCTAGCTTCTAGGTTTTAGCCTCTACGATCTCGTGGTAGGTCAACTCTTGTAATACTCATATCATCAAGATCAATCAAGCAGGACGTAGGGTATTACCTCCATGAAGAGGGCCCGAACCTGGGTAAACATCCTATCCCCTGCCTCCTGTTACCATCCGCCTTAGACGCACAGTTCGGGACCCCCTACCCGAGATCCACCGGTTTTGATACCGATAATGAACTTATGAAATTGTTTGATAATAAGAGTGTTTCTTCTGATCCTAATGATATGCCTTTGTCCACTTTGATTGAGAATAATAATGAATCTATGGATGTGAATTTTGTTGGTAGGAACAATTTTGGTAACAACTCTTATAGAGGAAACTTTAATCCTAGGCCGCTCCCTAGTAATTCCTCTAATAATTATGGTAATTCCTACAACAACTCTTATGGAAATTTTAATACGACATCCTCTGATTTTGAGACTACTGTTAAAGAATTTATGAATTCGCAAAAGAATTTCAATGGTTTGCTTGAAGAAAAATTGATTCAAATTGATGAGTTGGCTAGGAACGTGGATAGAATTCCTCTTGATGTTGATTCTTTGAAACTTAGATCTATTCTCGCTTTTATGCCTAACTAGGGGCGTTAAACGATAGCGCTTGTTGGGAGGCAACGCAATTTTATTTTTATTCTTTGCTTTTTGTTCCTGTTTAGTAATAAATAATTCATCTAGCTTCTGATAATATTGCGTTTTTATGTTTTAATTAGTGTTTGTGCCAAGTAAAGCCTTAAGGAACTTCTTGGGTGATTGTTGTTTGATTTTGTTGAAAAAAGAAAAAGTATGTGCTCATGAAAATAATTATCATTTTTACCAGAGAGAGATAAAATACCAATTCCAACTGCAGTAGATCAACAAACAAATTATTTAGTACTTCCTAATTTTTCAGAATGTTTGGAGTTACAGAAGTATTCAAACTATCCAGATTGCTACAGATTGTTCTATTTTTGACCGATTTTGTTTTTTGTGTGTTGTTTGCTTATTTTGATGAATATATGACTAGTATCGGGGGGTATGAATCACAGAGAAGTTGGAATACAGTATGTTTAACACCAATCTTCTATCTAAATAGGAGCACCCCACTAGCTGATTTTTCTAGACCCTCATGAAGCCACGTCATCTGAATTGTTATAGCCGTTGATGTAGTATAACTAAGCAGTGCTAGCCGTCTGATCATAAGTGAACAAAATTACCGAGACTTGCCACCGCGAAGTGGAAAATACCGCTTCGTTCTTTCGAGCGGTCCTTCTCGCTGGCTGCCTTCTAGCGCTACGACTCGATTTTTTTTGGCTGGGTTGTAGATGTACTCGCGCGTAAGACAACAACTGGGCTGCCGGGTCCAATAAATCATATGTGGCTGGCTTTGTCATTGGTGCTAGCCCATGTAGGCTTGGTCAGGTTTTTGGGGCATGGGGTGAGCCCATGTAATTGTAGTTGATCGATGCGACTAGGCTTTGTCTTCCTCGCTCCAACATCACCCGTCGTCGCTCTCTCTTCCAACTGACATGTTATTCACTCACGATATGAAACATCAGCCACAAATGCACATGAAAGAAGAGGATTAATCGCCCCTCACTATTTTGCCCTTGGTGCTAGATTTAACAGAGGGGCTCTTCTCCCTGATATTTTCTCTTCCACCCACCGAATCACATCTCTCTTCACCTTCTCCATCAAATCTTACTCCTCTACCTCCCATTGCAGGAGTAACCGGTGCAGCTGCTCCCCAATCAGTGTCGATGGCTTGATGGTTCTGCCTTCATATATAGTGCGGGTCAATTGCAGGTCTTGCCTCTCGAAATTCAAGAAGGCGCCTAGGAAGAGTAGGTTGGAAGGATTCCAGGTGAGCGATTCTTGCCGCTACCCATGTCTGATCTGTCAGTCACCTTACTTCTCCGTGGAGCAAGAACAGAGATTAACTGGTGGGTTTTCTTGCGGCCCAACAAAAACATTAAAAAGTTGCATTTTGGAAACAGATCTACCTTGCCTGATCCTTGGGGGAGATCCTAATCGTGATGAAGATGCTAGTGACAAGTGTTGGAAGATGAAGAGATAATAAGAAGAGGACCAGTGATGAGGTACCAATTATAGAGGTACCAGGAATTTACCATATACTAGATACTAGTTTAAATTTTATGTTTCTTTTATATACAGTTACATCACTTGGTTACCTTTCTGAACCCTTCTGTTTACAAGATTGGGAAAAATTGATATCCCATAATGTACTAAATAGGGTTTCGCTGTTCGATGAGGTCATGCTGCCCACGCGGATGACACCACTGATCATCAGCACCTATTTTAATCGCTCAACCTATAGCAGCAGGTATATGTAACTTAACAGATGTTAGTTAGCTAGGTTCATGAGGTCCCTGAAATCTTTAGTGATGTGGTATGATATCTATCTATTTCTCAATAACAATTTGATCACTCATTTGAGAAATTTCTGCAATTAGTGATAACAAGTCCATTAGTTCATATAGTAGTTCATATTCAATTTTGAAGCAGAAAGAGTTTAACTAGTTTATGATCTGTATGTTCCTAATCTTTCTGTAAAGTTATATATAAATTCTTAAAGTCTGACATACAAGAGCATGGCATTGCGGCCGGCATGTATCCTCCACCTCGACGTTCCTGTCAAAGAGGTAAATACAGTCCAAAATTCATGATTTCTCATCAATCTTTAATTCTCGGTCCTTTTTACAGTTCATCATCCGTTGCTTGGGAAACTTCTGTTTATACTTCTATTATTGATTTAAATGACCCAAGTTCATCTTGCTTAATTATAAACTTTGGTCACCTGACATTTTTTCATGTCTAATGCATACATCCAAGAAGGTTGCAACTTTAAAAGTTTTTCCCCTCAATAAATCTCTACTGCTACAGTATCAAGTGTCTTATTCCTTCAATATATGGTTACATTCATCTTACATTCATGTATTAAGGTCATCGCTCCTTTGTATCAACTACCCTATATCTCCCTAACAGTGGCATATATACGTCTCAAACTGCTGCAGGCATTGCCTTTCTGGCCAGTAAAATTATTTTTATGGTTCTGGTCGTTTGTTGTAGATGTACTTATATCCGAACGATTTGGAGAATTATCTCCCTTCAACAAATTATGCATAGTAAAATAATCTGTATGTATGAAATTGGGTTAGTTTGTACTAGAATAAACTTCACGTCATTGCAAGAGAAGTAAATTATCATATGAGTCAACATATATATCAGTATAATACACCAAACTTGCTTAAGCTGGTTATATTATTTATATATGTATATATTTGAACTTAGCAAGAATTTCCACATGTTGTACTACCACATTTTCCAACTGTGGTCTATGTGACCTCGCAAACATACTACTTCAGTGATAAGTTCATTTTCCTTTTATCTCTTATCTACACTCTAAGAATGCACCACATAAATGTTTACAATATGGCATACTAATATCCCACAGCAACGTGCGGGGGTATCACCTAGTATAAATAAAGAATGAGTTCATTACAGTACCTTAAAGTGTTGGTTTGTTTTCTTATACTAAAGGAGCTCATGAGATTTTCTGTCAAGTTTTGTGTTGTGAAGTTTTCAAGTTTTTGGGTAAAGATTTGATGGATTTTGGAATAAGGAGGGGAGAGAGCCTAAGCTTGGGGATGCCCAAGGCACCCCAAGGTAAAATTGAAGGACAACCAAAAGCCTAAGCTTGGGGATGCCCCGGAAGGCATCCCCTCTTTCGTCTTCCTCTATCGATAACTTTACTTGAGGCTATATTTTTACTCACCACATGATATGTGTTTTGCTTGGAGCGTCTTGTATGATTTGAGTCTTTTCTTTTTAGTTTACCACAATCATCCTTGCTGTACACACATTTTGGGAGAGACACACATGAATCGGAATTTATTAGAATACTCTATGTGCTTCGCTTATATCTTTTGAGCTAGATAATTTTGCTCTAGTGCTTCACTTATATATTTTTAGAGCATGATGGTGGTTTTATTTTATAGAAATTATTGATCTCTCTTGCTTCAGTTATATTATTTTGATAGTCTTTTAGAACAGCATGGTAATTTTCTTTGGCTATAAAATTAGTCCTAATATGATAGGCATCCAAGATGGGTATAATAAAAACTTTCATATAGAGTGCATTGAATACTATGAGAAGTTTGATACTTGATGACTGTTTTGAGATATGAAGATAGTGATATTAGAGTCATGCTAGTTGAGTATTTGTGAAATTAAGAAATACTTGTGTTGAGGTTTCCAAGTTCTGTAGCATGCACGTATGGTAACTTTTGTGTAACAAATTTGAAGAATGAGGTGTTTCTTTGATTGTCTTCCTTATGAGTGGCGGTCGGGGACAAGCGATGTTCTTTTCCTACCAATCTATCCACCTAGGAGCATGCGTGTAGTGCTTGGTTTTGATGACTTGTGGATTTTTGCAATAAGTATGTGAGTTCTTTACGACTAATGTTGATTCCATGGATTATACGCACTCTCACCCTTCCATCATTGCTAGCCTCGTTGGTACCGTGCATTGCCCTTTCTCACCTCGAGAGTTGGTGCAAACTTCGCCGGTGCATCCAAACCCCGTGATATGATATGCTCTATCACACGTAAGCCTCCTTATATCTTCCTCAAAACAGCCACCATACATACCTATTATGGCATTTCCATAGCCATTCTGAGATATATTGTCATGCAACTTTCCACCATTCCATTTATTATGACACACTTCATCATTGTCATATTGCCTTCCATGATCATGTAGTTGACATCTTATTTGTGGCAAAGCCACCGCTCATAATTTTTCATACATGTCACTCTTGAATCATCGCACATCCTAGTACACCGCCGGAGGCACTCATGTAGAGTCATATTTTTGTTCTAGTATCGAGTTGTAATCCTTGAGTTGTAAATAAATAGAAGTGTGATAATCATTATTATTAGAGCATTGTCCCGTGTGAGGAAATAAAAAAAGAGAGAGAAAGGCCAAATAAAAGAGAAGGCCCAAAAAATGAGAGAAAAAGAGAGAAGGGGCAATGTTACTATCCTTTTTCCACACTTGTGCTTCAAAGTAGCACCATGATCTTCATAATAGAGAGTCTCTTGTTTTGTCACTTTCATATAATAGTGGGAAATTTTCATTATAGAACTTGGCTTGTATATTCCAACAATGGGCTTCCTCAAGATGCCCTAGGTCTTCATGAGCAAGCAAGTTGGATCCACACCCACTTAGTTTCTTTTGTTGAGCTTTCATACATTTATAGCTCTAGTGCATCCGTTGCATGGCAATCCCTACTCCTCGCATTGACATCAATTGATGGGCATCTCCATAGCCCGTTGATTAGCCGCGTCGATGTGAGACTTTCTCCCTTTTTGCCTTCTCCATATAACCTCCATCATCATATTCTGCTCCACCTATAGTGCTATGTCCATGGCTCGCTCTCATGTATTGCGTGGAAGTTGAAAAAGTTTGAGAATACTAAAGTATGAAACAATTGCTTGGCTTGTCATCAGGGTTGTGCATGATTTGAGCATTTTGTGTGACGAAGATGGATCATAACCAAACTATATGATTTTGTAGGGATGAACTTTCTTTGGCCATGTTATTTTGAGAAGACATGATTACTTCGTTAGTATGCTTGAAGTATTATTATTTTTATGTCAATATTAAACTTTTGTCTTGAATCTTTCAGATCTGAACATTCATGCCACAATAAAGGAAATTACATTGAAAATTATGTTAGGTAGCATTCCACATAAAAAAATCTGTTTTTATCATTTACCTACTCGAGGACGAGCAGGAATTAAGCTTGGGGATGCTGATATGTCTCCAACGTATCTATAATTTTTTATCGTTTGATGCTATTATATTATCTGTTTTGGAAGTTTAATGGGCTTTAATATACTCTCTTATATTATTTTTGGGACTAACCTATTAACCGAAGGCCCAGTGCCAGTTGCTGTTTTTTGCCTATTTCAGTGTTTCACAGGAAAGGAATATCAAACGAAATCCAAACGGAACAAAACCTTCGTGGGGATCTTTCTTGGAACAAATGCAATCCAGGAGACTTGGAGTGGAAGTCAGAGAAGCAACAAGGCGGCCACAAGGCAGGAGGGCATGCCCAGGGGGGTAGGCGCGCCCCCACCCTCGTGGGCCCCTCGTAGCTCCACCGACGTACTTCTTTCGCCTATATATACCCATGTATCCTAAAAACATCCAGGAGATCCACAAAACCACTTTTCCACCGCCGCAACCTTCTGTACCCATGAGATCCCATCTGGGATCTTTTCCAGCAATCTGACGGAGGGGGATTCGATCACGAAGGGCTTCTACATCAACACCATAGCCTCTCCGATGATGTGTGAGTAGTTTACCACAGACCTTCGGATCCATAGTTATTAGCTAGATGGCTTCTTCTCTCTATTTGGTTCTCAATACAAAGTTCTCCTCGATGTTCTTGGAGATCTATTCGATGTAATATTCTTTTATGGTGTGTTTGCCAAGATCCGATGAATTGTGGGTTTATGATCAAGTTTATCTATGAACTATATTTGGTTCTTTTCTGAATTATTATATGCATGATTTGATATCTTTGCAAGTCTCTTCGAATTATCGGTTTAGTTTGGCCTACTAGATTGATCTTTCTTGCAATGGGAGAAGTGCTTAGCTTTGGGTTCAATCTTGTGGTGTCCTTTTCCAAGTGACAGCAGGGGCAGCAAGGTACGTATTGTATTTTTGCCATCGAGGATAAAAAGATGGGGTTTATATCATATTGCTTGAGTTTATCCCTCTACATCATGTCATCTTGCCTAACGCGTTACTCTATTCTTATGAACTTAATACTCTAGATGCATGCTGGATAGCAGTCGATGTGTGGAGTAATAGTAGTAGATGCAGAATCCTTTCGGTCTACTTGACACAGACGTGATGCCTATATTCATGATCATGCCTAGATATTCTCATAATTATGCGCTTTTCTATCAATTGCTCGGCAGTAATTTGTTCACCAACCGTAATATAAGCTATCATGAGAGAAGCCACTAGTGAAACCTATGGCCCTCGGGTCTATTTTACATCATATAAGTTTCCGATCTACAATTCCAGTTTACTATCTATTTTATTTTGCAATCTTTACTTTTCAATCTATACAACAAAAATACCAAAAATATTATCTTATTATCTCTATCAGATCTCACTTTTGCAACTGGCCGTGAAGAGATTGACAACCCCTTTATCGCGTTGGTTGCAAGGTTCTTGGTTGTTTGTGCAGGTACTAGCGACTTGCGTGTAGTCTCCTACTAGATTGATACCTTGGTTCTCAAAAACTGAGGGAAATAGTTACGCTACTTTGCTGCATCACCCTTTCATCTTCAAGGGACAACCAACGCATGCTCAAGAGGTAGCACATGTGTATGCAAGCAACCGGCGAAAGTCCCCATTTGTTCATGTGTAATCCAGTCGACAGACTGCTCCGGGTGTTTGGAGCATAGAATATTCTTGTGTTCCTCCATATACGGAGCCACCAAGGCAGAATTTTGTAGAACTGTGTAGTGTGCTTGAGTGAGAGAATGTTCGTCCATACATATTATTTGTTCTAGTCCTAGCGTGCCATTTCCACCCAGTCTGCCCTTATGCCGCGATTTAGGAACACCAATCGGCTTAAGGTCAGGAATAAAGTCAATACAAAACTCAATGACCTCCTTGAGGGAGTCCTGGATTAGGGGGTGTTCGGATAGCCGAACTATACCTTCAGCCGGACTCCTGGATTATGAAGATACAAGATTGAAGACTCCGTCCCGTGTCCGGAAGGGACTTTCCTTGGCGTGGAAGGCAAGCTTGGCGATACGGATATTCAGATCTCCTACCATTGTAACCGACTCTATGTAACCCTAACCCTATCCAGTGTCTATATAAACCGGAGGGTTTTAGTCTGTAGGACAACATACACATCAACAATCATACCATAGGCTAGCTTCTAGGGTTTAGCCTCTCTGATCTCATGGTAGATCTACTCTTGTACTACCCATATCATCAATATTAATCAAGCAGGACATAGGGTTTTACCTCCATCGAGAGGGCCTGAACCTGGGTAAAACTTCATGTCCCTTGCCTCCTGTTACCATCCGGCCTAGACGCATAGTTCGGGACCCCCTACCCGAGATTCGCCGGTTTTAACACCGACATTGGTGCTTTCATTGAGACTTCCTCTGTGCTATCGCCGTCAGGCCCGATGGCTCCTACGATCATCAACGGTGATGCAGTCCAGGGTGAGACCTTCCTCCCAGGATAGATCTTCGTTTTTGGCGGCTTCGCACTGCGGGCCAATTCACTTGGCCATCTAGAGCAGATCGAAAGCTACGCCCCTGGCCGTCAGGTCAGATTCGGAAGTTTAAACTACACGGCTGACATCCGTGGGGACTTGATCCTCGATGGATTCGAACCACTGCCGAGCGTGCCGCACTGTTACGATGAGCATGATCTAGCTCTGCCGCTGAACAGTGCCCTGGAGGCCGCACCCGCATCGGCTCCGACCCCTAGTTCGGAGCTGACCGCACCGATCGAGGATGGGCGGTTGGACGCCACCTCGGGGGCTGCGATCCAAACGGCGATTAAGCCGAACACCAGCCCCGTACTCTGCGAGGCTCGTGACTCGAAGGAGCCGGACTCCTCTCCGGACTACAAACCCTCCGCGCCCCTGCCAGTCGAATCCGATTGGGCGCCGATCATGGAGTTCACTGCCGCAGACATCTTTCAGCAGTCGCCTTTTGGCGATATCCTGAAGTCACTAAAGTCTCTCTCTTTATCAGGAGAGCCCTGGCCGGACTACGGTCAGCAAGGTTGGGGTACGGACGATGAAAAAATTCAAAACCCACCCACCACCCACTTTGTAGCCACTGTCGACGACTTAACCGACATGCTCGACTTCGACTCCGAAGACATGGACGGTATGGACGCCGATGAAGGAGATGATGAAGAACCAGCGCCTACTAGGCCCTGGAAAGCCACCTCGTCATATGACATATACATGGTGGACACCCCAAAAGAGGGAGAGGGCGATGGAACAGCAGAGGATGACCCCTCCAAGAAACAGCCCGAGCGCCGACGTCAGTGGCGCCGCTTAAAATCCCGCCAACACAAAAACGGTGATTCCAGCACGGGAGATAATAATACTCTGGAGAGTGCCGAAGAAAACCCCCTCCAGCAAGGTTTAGCACAGGAGGATGGAGAAGCCAGCCCTCATGAGAGAGCGGCAGACAGAGAGGTCAAGGATGATAATTATATGCCTCCCTCTGAAGACGAGGCAAGCCTCGACGACGATGAATTCATCGTGCCAGATGATCCCGTTGAGCAAAAGCGTTTCCAACGCAGGCTTATGGCCACGACAAGAAGCCTCAAGAAAAAACAGCAATAGCTCAGAGCTGATCAAGATTTGCTAGTTGACAGATGGACTGAAGTCCTTGCGGCCGAAGAGCATAAACTCGAACGCCCCTCCAAGAGCTACCCAAAGCACAGGTTGCTACCCCAATTAGAGGAGGAAGCACTTGATGCGGCCGACCGGCCACCTCGTGGCCATGACAGAGAGGCCTCCCGGCCCTCCACTCAAGCCGCACCCCGTACCAAGGCACGGGAATATGTGCCGGACTTACGAGACATGTTGGAGGACAAGGCAAGGCAAACACGATCGATCTACGGATCGCGTGGGCACCCCACGGCTCGAGACGGTAACCGTCACGCCGGCCACAAATTCGGCAGGGCCGAACACAGTAGACAAAGCTCATCGGAGCTACGTCATGATATCGCCCAGTATAGAGGCGCCGCACACCCACTGTGCTTTACAGACGAAATAATGGATCATCAAATCCCCGAGGGTTTCAAACCCGTAAATATCGAATCATATGATGGCACAACAGACCCTGCAGTATGGATCGAGGATTATCTCCTTCATATCCGCATGGCCCGCGGCGACGATTTTCACGTCATCAAATACCTCCCACTCAAGCTTAAAGGACCAGCTCGGCATTGGCTCAACAGCTTGCCAACAGGATCAATCAGTTGTTGGGAGGACCTGGAAGCCGCATTCCTCGACAATTTCTAGGGCACTTATGTGCGACCCCCAGACGACGATGACCTAAGTCACGTAATCCAGCAGCCAGAGGAATCGGCCAGACAATTCTGGACACGATTTCTAACAAAGAGAAATCAAATAGTTGCCTGTCCGAACGCTAAGGCCCTAGCAGCCTTCAAGCACAATATCCGCGACGAGTGGCTGGCCCGGCACCTCGGACAGGAAAAGCCGAAATCTATGGCAGCACTCACGACACTCATGACCTGCTTTTGCGCGGGAGAAGACAGCTGGCTTGCTCGTAGCAACAATATGACCAAGAACCCTGGCAGTTTGGACACCAGGGACATTAGTGGCAGGACGCGTCGCAACAAGCAGAAGTGCCGCATTAATGGCGACAATGCTGAGGATACGGTAGTTAATGCCGGATTCAGAGGCTCTAAATCCAGTCAGCGGAAAAAGCCATTCAAAAGGAATCCTAGGGGGCCGTCCAGCTTGGACCGAATACTCGACCGCTTGTGCCAAATACATGGCACCCCCGAAAAGCCGGCCAATCACACCAACAGGGATTGTTGGGTGTTCAAGCAGGCAGGCAAGTTAAGCGCCGACAATGAAGACAAGGGGTTGCATAGCGATGACGACGAGGAGCCCCGGCCACCGAACAACAGTGGACAGAAGGGTTTTCCCCCACAAGTGCGGACGGTGAACATGATATACGCAACCCATGTCCCCAAAAGGGAGCAGAAGCGTGCGTTAAGGGACGTATACGCGGTAGAGCCAGTCGCCCCAAAGTTCAACCCATGGTCCACCTGCCCGATCACCTTTGATCGAAGGGACCATCCCACTAGCATCCGTCATGGCGGATTTGCCGCATTGGTTCTAGACCCAATTATTGACGGATTTCATCTCACTAGAGTCCTTATGGACGGCGGCAGCAGCCTGAACCTGCTTTACCAGGATACAGTGCGGAAAATGGGCATAGATCCCTCGAGGATTAAGCCCACCAAAACGACCTTTAAAGGCGTAATACCAGGTGTAGAGGCCAACTGCACAGGCTCAGTCACACTTGAAGTGGTCTTCGGATCTCCGGATAATTTCCGAAGCGAGGAGTTAATCTTCGACATAGTCCCGTTTCGCAGTGGCTATCACGCACTGCACGGGCGAACCGCACTCGCCAAATTCAATGCGGTAATGCACTACGCATACCTTAAGCTCAAGATGCCAGGCCCTCGTGGAGTAATTACGGTCAATGGAAACACCGAACGCTCCCTCCGAACGGAGGAGCACATGGTGGCCCTTGCAGCGGAAGTACAAAGCAGCCTCTCCAGGCAGTTCTCCAGTCCGGCCATTAAACGTCCGGACACCGTTAAGCGTGCCCGGAGTAACCTACAACAAGACCTCCTGGCACGTTCCGAGCAGGTGTAGCAATGCGGCCCCAACCCCAACCCTCGCAAAAAGGTGACGCCAGTACTTCGCGTCCATAACTACGCTCTGGAAATACCATGGGCATAGGGGGAGGGGCACCATCACGGCACGCCCAAAACACGACTTAAACCGCACCAGGGGCTGCCGATTTTTTTACTTTTCTCTTATTTCCAGGACTCTACTCTTTGGAAGGCCTGTTCGGCAGTTCAATTGCCACACAAACGATGCAAGGAGCAGGGAAGCACACAAGCCATGCCGCATTACGGAAATCCCAGGTGGACTCTATCACGAGCAGTATACTTGTTTCGCATACTATTCCATAGCTTGCCCCTGGAGCAGACATGTTAAATAGTCCAACTTTTAGTTTATCGCATTACTTGTATCGTTCTGCTTTGATCGCAACTATTTTAATAAACAATGCATAGCTTTTGTCTATTTTTGCATTACCTTTTCTTATATATGTTCCTTAATGACATGTTGCACCCGTACACGTTGGTACAGCCAAAATACGCCAGGGGCTTTAGTACCCCTCAATATGGTGTGAGAAGTCCGAACACTTTCACAAGTGCGGCACCCCAAACTTATAGCACTATATGCATCGGCTCTGAATCATGTCTTGGGTCAATAGTTGGGTTTGCCCGGCTCCTACATTTTGGTGCCTTACGTTCTGCTATAACGGCTGAGGTAGCACTAGGAGAACCACTGCGATTGTGCCCCAGTTGAGCTGGGCCGAGCACCTTAGTGGAGAAAGCTAAAACTGACTGTCATGATGAAGCGAGAGCTGGTCGCTGTTCGAGAGGTTTTTTCGAGTCCCTAAAGACTTATGTCGCTTAGGGCGAGGAGTCGGCTCTGTCCGGCCAAGGCGTGGATAGCGCCCCGAACTCGGTCTTTCGAATACTAGGGGCTTCGCCGAAATTTAAAATTATAGAATTCTATGGCTAAGTGAGAGTGTTCACGCATTATAGTCTGATTGCCTCGTTCGTTGGGCTGAGCGCCTCCCTCGAAGGACCCAAATATGGGAAAAAGAGCGCCTAGATTTATCCCCGAACACCCCAGCACTAGCGGCAAGGGGGCAGAAGCCGATGACTCGCCATCTCTCAGTATTGATAAACAGCCGCACAGAAGGTAATATTTTAAATTCAAGCAGCATTGTTTAATGCATATGAACAAGTTTTCAGCGCACAGGATAACACGAGCGGGTTTTACTCAAAAAATACATCCTTGATACATTCATCCGCAACAAGGCAGGCACCGTTCAGAACATCCTTATAATAATTCTCGGGCTTGCGATGCTCTTTCCACGGCGGTGGCCCATCCTTCACAAGCTTCTCCGCATCCAGCTTGCCCCAGTGCACCTTAGCACGGGCAAGGGCCCTACGGGCACCTTCAACGCAGACGGAGCGCTTGATGTCTTCAAGCCTCGGATAGGCCTCTACTAGCCGCCGCACCAGCCCGAAATAGCTCCCAGGCAGAGCCTCTCCAGGCCACAGCTGAACTATGAGGCCCTTCATGGCCTGTTCGGCCGCCTTGTGGAGCTCGACCAGTTGCTTCAGCTGGTCGCTCAGGGGCACGGGGTGTCCAGCCTCAGCATACTGAGACCAGAACACCTTCTCCGTCGAGCTGCCCTCCTCATCTTGATAGAATGCGGCGACATCGGATACACTCCGAGGAAGATCTGCGAACGCTCCTAGAGAGCTCCGAATTCGGGTAAGTAACAGGTAACTCATGTTTATGTGTTTGCTTTGCATAAAGAATGCCTTACCCGCCACTATCTTCTTCACCTCATCCAACTCCTGGAGGGTCTTCTGGGATTCGGCCTTGGCAGATTTGGCATTTTCAATAGCCACCGCAAGCTCGGACGCCTGCGTCTTCGAGTCACGCTCCAAACTCTTTTCCATGAGAGCCTGGAGCTCTTTCTGCACCTTGCCAACCTCGGCCTCATACTTCTCCCGCTCGGTGCGCTCCGAGGCCGAATTCTTCTCGGCCTCGTCCAGCACTTACTTAAGGGTCGCCACCTCAGACATGGCCCCTACAATAGCCACGATGATCCTGTCATTTTTTGCAATTGCACCTTTTATATATATATATATTTAACAAGGTATTTCTTACCTTCATTGTCCTCGAGCTGCTTCTTGGCACGCTCGAGCTCTTGCTCGGACCTTTCGAGGTCCTGCTTTAGCGTGTCCACTTCCGCAGTCAGTGCGGCGGACGCAAGCAGGGTAGCTTGCACATGCATATTGACTCATTTTTGTTAGATTCCTGTGAATTTTCTTTGATCCTCTATTCGGCTTTTCTTCCCGAACGCCAAATAGAGCATCATGGGCTACTGTCTATGCGGTAATATTATTTACGCATTCTTACTTACCTCGAAGCCTGTCAAAAGGCTAATACAAACTTCAGTCAGTCCGTTTTTTGCGGACTGAACCTTTTGGACCACCGCACTCATAATAGCGCGGTGCTCCTCGTCGATGGAGGCGCCTTGGAGTGCCTCCAACATATTGTCCGGTGCCTCCGGTTGGACGGAGGCCACCGGCATGGTGGACTTGCTCCTCTTGGAAGGAGGTCCCCCGCTGGACTCTGGAACCTTTGAAGGTTCTGGAGCGGTGTCCGGCCTAGAGCCGGACTTGGAGCCCTAGGAGGTTTCATCCCCTTTACTCCTGGAGTCCGGGAGGTCGCCTTGCGGCGCCTCCAGGGACACCTCCTCCTGGATTGGAACCTGTTGGGACAACACTTCGGTGTCTTCCGTAGGGCGGGGGGAGGAAGCCATCGGAAGTGAGTTCACGTCCGACGAGTCTAGTGAGCCGCTCGACGACGCATCGAGCCGGTCTTTGGGTGGGCTGCATGAACACATTCAACATAAGGGAAAGCTGTGCAATAAACGAATACTATGAATTACTTTGGTATCCGGATACTTACGGTTTCGCCAGGGGCTTGGCCCTGGGCGCCCACTCCTCTCTGCCGTCGTCGGTGTCGGTGGAGTAGTCCGGAGAAAGGATTTTCCCCTTCTTGGACCCTTCGGCCTCCCCAGTTGGGGCGGCCTTCCTTTTCTTCCCTTCCTCCGCTGGAGGGGGAGGGGTCTCTTCTTCCTCCTCGTCGTCTTCATGGGAGGAGTGTGCCTCGGATTCGTCGGATGGTGAATCCGACACCTCCGGGTGTCGAACACTCTTTCGAGTCCCCGTGGCCTTCTTCTTGGCCCTCTTCTCCGGCACCACATAGGGTGCCGGAACCAGCAGCTTCGCCAATTGAGCATCCGCTGGGCCTTCGGGCAAAGGCGCCGGACAGTCGATACGTCCGGACTTCGCTTGCCAATCCTGTCAAAGGTAAGGGAGTTTAGATCCCGCATAGAGTCAAACTATGGAAAACTGATACCCTATAAAAGGAAAAAACAGCTTACCGCGGGCGCGTGACGCTGCGCGCTGAATCCGTGATCCTCAGTAGAGGATGCGGGAGCCTTGGCGCCCCTGAAAAGCATCCTCCAGGCATCTTCGTACGTCGTGTCGAAGAGCCTGTTTAGTGTTTGATGCTGCATCGGGTCGAACTCCCACAGATTGAAGGCCCGTCGTTGACACGGGAGGATCAGGCGGATGAGCATAACCTGGACTATGTTAACAAGCCTGAGCTGCTTGTTCACCAGGGATTGGATGCATGTTTGTAGTCCGGTCACCTCCTTTTGGTTACCCCACGACAGGCCCGTCTCCTTCCATGACGTGAGCAGCGTAGGGGGGCCGGATCGAAACTCAGGGGGTGCGACCCATTCAGCATCGCGCGGCTCGGTGACGTAAAACCACCATGATTGCCACCCCTTCAGGGTCTCCACAAAGGAGCCCTCGAGCCACAGGACGTTGGCAATCTTGCCAACCATGGCACCGCCGCACTCCGCCTGGCTGCCGCGCACCACCTTCGGCTTGACGTTGAAAGTCTTAAGCAATAGCCCGAAATGGGGGCAGATGCGGAGGAACGCCTTGCACATGACGATGAACACCGAGATGTTGAGGACGAAGTTCGGGGCCAGATCATGGAAATCCAGGCCATAGTAGAACATGAGCCCCCGGACAAATGGATGCAGAGGGAAGCCCAGTCCGCGGAGGAAATGGGGGAGGAATACCACCCTCTCATGGGGCCTAGGAGTGGGGATGAGCTGCCCCTTTTCGGGAAGCCGGTGCGCGATATCGCTAGCCAGATATCCGGCCTTCCTCAGCTTTTTGATGTGTCCCTCCGTGACGGAGGAGACCATCCACTTGCCTCCCGCTCCGGACATGATTGGAGAAGGTTGAGGTGGTAGTGCGGACTTGGGTGCTGGAGCTCGAGTGCACAAGAATGGATAGGCAAAGGAGGAAGAAGGCGTGGGTGAAAAGGTGGATCCTTATCCCCTTATATGGATGGACGCAACTACGCGTCCCCACCAGCCTGGTAAAACTCGCTTATCTCCAAGCACCGTAATCTATGCCGCGGCTGGGTTACCCACGCCCGTATTGATGAGAATCCCAGAATAAGGGGACACGATCTCTGCTTTAACAAGACGTGCCAAGGAAACCGCCTCGTGTAACGCGCTAAGATGGGACAGTAAAACGGTTCGAATAAAAGCTTGGCCGTGGTGTGATGTCACACTACGGAATATGCCAGCAGATTAGATTTGTGTAAATATTATTCTCTCTATGGCAATATGTGGAAACTTATTTTGCAGAGTCAGACACTATCTTTGTGTTCAAAATCTTCTATGAAGTACTTGGAGGAGGAACCCGCCTTGCAATGCCGAAGACAATTTGCGCGCCGGACTCGTCGTCATTGAAGCCTGGTTCAGGGGCTACTGAGGGAGTCCTGGATTAGGGGGTGTTCGGATAGCCGAACTATACCTTCAGCCGAACTCCTGGATTATGAAGATACAAGATTGAAGACTCCGTCCCGTGTCCGGAAGGGACTTTCCTTGGCATGGAAGGCAAGCTTGGGGATACGGATATTCAGACCTCCTACCATTGTAACCGACTCTATGTAACCCTAACCCTATCCAGTGTCTATATAAACCGAAGGGTTTTAGTCCGTAGGACAACATACACATCAACAATCATACCATAGGCTAGCTTCTAGGGTTTAGCCTCTCTGATCTCGTGGTAGATCTACTCTTGTCTACCCATATCATCAATATTAATCAAGCAGGACGTAGGGTTTTACCTCCATCGAGAGGGCCCGAACCTGGGTAAAACTTCGTGTCCCTTGCCTCCTGTTACCATCCGGCCTAGACGCACAGTTCGGGACCCCCTACCCGAGATCCGCCGGTTTTGACACCGACACTCCTCATTTTCATGGCCCTTGGAGATGCTTCCTTCTAGCCTAGCATGGTTATGAACATATTTCTTTAAGACTCCCATGAACCTCTCAAAGGGGAACATATTGTGTAGAAATACAGGACCCAGAATGTTAATCTCTTCGCATAGCTGAACTAGGACGTGCATCATGATGTTCAAGAAGGATGGTGGGAACACCAACTCGAAACTGACAAGACATTGCACCAAATCATTCTCTAACCTTGGTATGATTTCTGGATCGATTACCTTTTGAGAGATTGCATTGAGGAATGCACATAGTTTCACAATGGCTAATCGAACGTTTTCCGGTAGAAGCCCCCTCAATGCAACCGGAAGCAGTTGCGTCATAATCACATGGCAGTCATGAGACTTTAGGTTCTAGAACTTTTTCTCTGCAATATTTATTATTCTCTTTATATTCGACAAGAAGCCATATGGGACCTTCATATTGAGCAGGCATTCAAAGAAGATTTCCTTCTCTTCTTTGGTAAGTTGAAAGTGCAACTATCCCTAGGTGGTTTTGGTAATTCATAACAACATATAGCTCATTGAGCTAATACTATTCCAAGATAATTATTTCACGAAAGCTCAATGATTGGCATGGCATGGATGTGAAAGTGGAACCCTCAAAATACTAAGGACAATGGATTGGCTCAAGCTCAAAAGCTCAAGACTCTTCATTTTATATTTTAGTGGTCCAAGATCACATTGAGTCCATAGGAAAAGCCAATACTATTAAGGAGGGATGAGGTGTTGCTTAATGAGCCTCTTGCTTCATGCTTAGTGATATGCTCCAAAAACCCTCAACTACTTTCCCATATCCACATATGACCTAAACTCTAAGCCAAACTCGGTCCTACCGATTCTTCCTATCCGGCGCCACCGAGTTTCACTTGTCATTAGCCACTGCCAAACCCTAGCAATTCGGTACTACCGATAGGGATCTCGGTCTCACCGAGATGGGGTTGCAAA
Source organism: Triticum dicoccoides (assembly GCF_002162155.2). NCBI lineage: Eukaryota > Viridiplantae > Streptophyta > Magnoliopsida > Poales > Poaceae > Triticum > Triticum dicoccoides. The sequence goes on along the minus strand of NC_041388.1, from coordinate 554,239,358 downwards.
CTCTCTGTTTCCCTTTCGTAACTTTTCGGTCCCACCGAGATTGCAATGTAAACTCAGTGTTTCCCCTTTGTAACTTTTAGGTCTCACCGAGTTCCACTCGGTCTCACCGAAAGAGCAAATCGGTCCCACCGAGTTTGCCTGACCAACTCTCTGGTTAGCTAGTTACCAAATTCGGTCTCACCGAGTTTGTGTAATCGGTCTCACCGAGATTACGTTATGCCCAAACCCTAACCGAATTGGTCCTACCGAGTTGCATGTCAGTCCCACCGAAAATCTCTAACGGTCACTAGGTTTACATTTTCGGTCCGACCGAGTTTATTGATTCGGTCCAACCGAGATTGGAAAACTGTGTAACGGTTGGATTTTATGTGGAGGCTATATATACCCCTCCACCTCCTTCTCATTAAGTGAGAGAGCCATCAGAACACACACATCATTCCAACTCATATGTTCTGAGAGAGAACCACCTACTCATGTGTTGAGACCAAGACATTCCATTCCTACCATATGAATCTTGATCTCTAGCCTTCCCAAGTTGCTTTCCACTCAAATCTTCTTTCCACCAAATCCAAATCCTATGAGAGAGAGTTGAGTGTTGGGGAGACTATCATTTGAAGCACAAGAGCAAGGAGTTCATTACCTACACACCATTTGTTACTTCTTGGAGAGTGGTGTCTCCAAGATTGGCTAGGTGTCACTTGGGAGCCTCCGACAAGATTGTGGAGTTGAACCAAGGAGTTTGTAAGGGCAAGGAGATCGCCTACTTCGTGAAGATCTACCGCTAGTGAGGCAAGTCCTTCGTGGGCGATGGCCATGGTGGGATAGACAAGGTTGCTTCTTCGTGGACCCTTTGTGGATGGTTGCTTCTTCGTGGACCCTTCGTGGGTGGAGCCCTGTGTGGACTCGCGCAACCGTTGCCCTTGGGTGGAGCCCTGTGTGGACTCACGCAACCGTTACCCTTCGTGGGTTGAAGTCTCCATCAACGTGGATGTAGGATAGCACCACCTATCCGAACCACGGGAAAAACATCCGTGTCTCCAATTGCGTTCGATATCTCCAAACCCTTCCCTTTACTTCCTTGCAAGTTGCATGCTTTACTTTCCGCTGCCTATATACTCTTTGCATGCTTGCTTGAATTATGTAATGATTGCTTGACTTGTCCTAGATTATCTAAAATCTGCCAAGAACTAAAATTGGGAAAAGGTTAAGTTTTTATTTGGTCAAGTAGTCTAATCACCCCCCCCCCCTCTAGACATACTTTCGATCCTACAAGTGGTATCAGAGCTTTGGTCTCCATTTGCTTGATCTCCATAGATTTTGGTGGTCATAGCCTTGGTTTCACAACCTAGGAGAGTATGGCGTCTAGCGAGGGAAATTATCACCGTAGAGGTCCTTACTTTGATGGTACTAATTTTGCTAGTTGGAAGCATAAAATGAAAATGCATATTCTTGGACATGACCCCGCTGTTTGGGCTATTGTGTGTGTTGGCTTGCAAGGTGACTTCTTTGATGGGAGAGAACCAAACCGTGAAGCTACCGCGGATGAGTTGAAGATGTTGCAATACAATGCTCAAGCTTGCGATATTCTCTTCAACGGATTGTGCCCCAAAGAATTCAACAAAATCAGCCGCCTTGAGAATGCAAAAGAAATTTGGGACACTTTGATTGATATGCACGAAGGTACCGACTCCGTCAAGGAATCCAAGTTGGATGTGCTTCAAAGCCAACTTGACAAGTTCAAGATGAAGGATGGTGAAGGTGTCGCTGAAATGTACTCTAGGCTTGCTCTCATTACAAATGAGATTGCCGGCTTAGGAAGTGAAGAGATGACCGATAGATTCATCATCAAGAAGATCCTAAGAGCCTTGGATGGAAAATATGATATCGTGTGCACATTGATCCAAATGATGCCAAATTACAAAGATCTCAAGCCAACGGAGGTGATTGGAAGAATTGTTGCTCATGAGATGTCACTTAAGGATAAAGAGGAACTTCACAACAAATCAAATGGTGCCTATAAAGCCTCATGTGAAGCCCCTACATCATCAAGTGAAAAACAAGACTTCAATGAAGAATTGAGCTTAATGGTGAAGAACTTCAACAAGTTCTACAAGAGTAGAAGCAAAGATAGAAGCTCCAAGTCAAGGTCCTACAATGACAAAAGATCTTCTAGTCGAGAACGAAACTGTTACAATTGTGGAAGACCCGGACACTATTCCAATGAGTGTACGGCTCCCTACAAGAGAAGATAAGATTCTCCAAAAAGAAGAAGCAAAGGATCACCACCAAGAGAGAGAAGGAGTAGAGATGATCGTTATGAACGAAGATACTCACGGAGAAGCAAGGATTCAGAAAGGAAGGAAAAATCATCAAGGAGCTACACAAGACGAAGACATCAAGCTCATGTTGGTGAATGGGTATCCGACTCCGATAGCCACTCCGAGAGAAGTTATCACTCCGACTCCGAAGATACTCAAGATGAAGGTGTTTCCGGTCTAGCACTTGTGTCAAACAACTCCTACGACATATTTGACTCACCAAATGAAGGAATTGGAAGTTGCTTCATGGCCAAAGGTCCTAAGGTAACACACCCCGAGTATGTTGATTTCAATAGTGATGAAGATGACTTGTTAGGTGATGATTTGCTTGGTGACAACTCTAGTGATGAATACTATGATGAAAGACCAATTAATCATGCTAATCAAGATAAAACGAGTGACAATGATAAGGAGAAGATTGAGGCTCTAACTAAAGAACTAAAAACTCTTAAGTTAGCTCATGACACTATCTTCAAAGATCACCGAGAACTTTTAAGAGCTCATGAGAAACTACGCTTTGAAAAGCTCAATCTTGAGCAAGAGCATGAGTTCTTAAAGGCAATCAATGATGATCTCCGCAAGAAAAGTTCTTCTTACATTGCCAAGCGTTTACTCTTATCCACTTACATGCCTCAAGTCAAGTCTAGTAACAAGAAAGATTCTTCCTCCAGTAGTAACAATGATCATGCTAAATCCCATATTGTTGCTTCTAGTAGTTCTCTTGATTCCACTAATGATTCTCTTAGCCAAGTTACACTTGAGCAAGAAAATAGCTTATTGAAGGGAATTATAGAGAAAGGAGTGTACAAGAGCCTTGCCGGGAGTAAGCAATTCGAAGAAATTGTGCGCAAGCAAGGAATGCACCGGAAGAATCAAGGTGTTGGTTTTGAACGAAAGTTCAATGCCAATGGAGTTGAATGGGAAGAAGATCAATACCCCAAGACGAAGTTTGTCCCTCAACAAGAGAAGTATACTTCTTTCAAGGGGACACAAGCTCAAGATGATCTTCCACCACAAGACTACGAGCAAAAAGGCAAGGACAAGCTTCAAGAGGAAATTGATGCATTTGAAGAAGCTCCTAAGACCTTAGTCAAGTGGATTCCCAAGACTACTTCAAGTTCTACTTCATCAAGTACGACTACAACTCAAAGGATTCCCATCAAGATGATGTGGATCCAAAAGAAGAAGAACTAGAGAGTTCTTGAGGGTGACTCCGCCAACATACTTCACTCTTATAATTTTGGCAAGAACAAGTGCAATCAACTTCCACATCTTGCACTAGTTCAAGGAGTCACAAACCCTCTTGTTGGTAAGACAAGGGACAAGGTAACCTAAAAGTTTTCATGGACATCATCTTTTGTGTGCATCACTCTATGTCTATGGATATCCTTGTTTGTTCCTTGTGGGACTAACCCATGTAGGTATTGAAAGTGCAATTCACTCAAATGGATAGCTCCAAGAGATCTACATCAACATTGAGCATCCACATCTTCAATGTCTACATGAAGTCATCATCGACAAAACCCAAGGTTAGTTCATCCCTCTTAGGGGGGATATCACATCTAGGGGGAGCTTTACTCTAAGACTTGAGCTAAAGCAACTCTAAAGATGTGAACACAACAATGCTTTTTGTAAAAGTGGTAACCCCACTTGAGCTTAAACGATGAGTATGACCTATGATCAAGTGTTCTCACTTGACTCCTAAGTCAATATACTCATATATAGATGACCTAGTCATCGCAAATTGCTTGATAGATGCTAGAATTGGTTGTGCATGCCTTGCCACATATTTCATTTGCCATCTTATTGTGTGAGCATGCTGGTTGCATATTTTACTCATTTGAGGACATCCACTTGTTGCTTTGATTGTTTGGCTTTATCTTTTTTTTGCCAAGTGGGTGGACAAAAAGGCCTAAGAACCTCCTCTAGCTATCTATGCTCTTCTCGTCTCAAACTCTATTCATGCTGCATCACAAAATTTGATCAAGTCAGATTCGAACCACTCTGTGTGAGGAGCGCTCGGAGTCCCTGATTCGTCATAGACTTAAACTTCCAAAACCTCTTTATGATTCTCGGTCTGACTGATACTCCACTTTCGGTCCTACCGAGATCATTAAGTTGATCTAGGTTTTTGATCTCGGTGCAACCGATTTGAACCTTTCGGTCACACCGAGTTTCAGTAACTGCACGCAGTTATGAATCTCGGTGCCACCGAGTTGTTCCACTCGGTCACACCGACAGGGTCGGGCTATATATAGTCACGGGCAGAATTTGGAAATTTCTCCGAACCCCTTCGCCCGCGCGATAGCCTGCTCTGCCCTCGAGGTCTCCGGATCGTCTTCTCGCCGCCAGCAGCCTCCTGTCGCTGGTCTCCGCCGCCATCAACGGGATTTCTGCCCCGCCGTTGCCGCCGTAGCAAGTCCACGCCGAACTAGGGTATGGACTTGATCTTTGTGCTATTCCTCAATCTGATTCCTAGCACATTGTGATCATACTGGTTCTAGCCACGTTTGATAAACTTCTATCCAGTCAAAACGCTCATAGGTTAGGTTTGATTCGAAAATTCTAGGTTTAGGTTTCCGCCGAAACCATCTCGGACCCACCGAGTTGAAAAACTCGGTCCCACCGATTTGGCTTATGCCATTGCACAAGTGAGACTCGGTCTGACCGAGAATTACTATCGGTGTGACCGATTTTTGAACTCAGTGAAACCCTAGCAGTCTCGGTGCCACCGAACTGTGACTCGGTCTGACCGAGTTCACTAGTTTAGGTTCCAAAACTGGTTCGGTATCACCGAGTTTGAAAATCGGTAGATCCGAGATGATTTCAGTGGGAAACTAAAACTAAGTTTTTGGATCATTCTTTTTGCAAAAATCTCTGCATTTTGTGATGCTCATCCACTCTATCTCTTCCATAATCTATTCACAGGGTCAGCAGTCAGTTTACAGCATGTCAGACCAGAGTGATAGCCAGAATCTATCAGAGCAGCAAGTGGTCATGAGTGAGGGCACTAGTCCCTCAATTTCCTCAGATGATGGCAGCAGGAGCACACCCAACAACCTGCCTAAAGCTGCCACTAGGCAAAGGAAGAAGAAAACCTCAGATTCTGAAGATGAGGACTATGTGGCAGAGGAAGAGGCCACCTCCAAGAGAGTTGAGCCAGCTCAAGGCTCAAAGCCAGGCCTGAAAATCAAGAGGCCAGCAGGCAGGCAACCCATGTCAAAGGCTAGAGCCTCAACTGAGAAGCCTGCTCTCATTGAGCCCGTTGCAGCTGAGGGCAAGAAGAGGAAAGAAAGAGTGAAGAAGACTGTGGCTAGAGTGCTTGGGAAGGCCTCCATCATGGTAGAAGAGGATGAGGAAGAAGAGGCAGCTGCACCAGCGCCCAAGGCAGCCAAACTTATGGGAGATGCCATAAAATCGGGGGGAGCTGCTTCCAAAGCCAAGTCAGCTCCAAAGCCAAAGCCCAAGAGGAATACACGGAGCATCCCTGCAACTGAAAAGAACAAGGCCCCAGTGCCTGAGACTGTTGCTGAAGAAGAAGAGGAAAATGTCCTAAGGAAGCTAAAGCCCAAGATCCCAGACCACAACGATGCTCATCCAGTGGCTGAGGATATGAAGCTCAGGAGAGACTCAGGACTCAGGAAGTGGAGAGAAGCAGACCCATATGCTTCTAGGAGAAGGACTGTCGTGGACTGATTTCTATGAGACGGTGCTGCTAGATAAGAAGCCCATTGTCTGTGATATGCGATGGGTTGATTGGACATATATCAAGGAGAATGAGGAGTGCTACCCAGGAGTATTTGACAGCTTTAATGCTTGTGGAGTAGCTGACTTTGTTGGGCAGAAGCTCACAAAGTGGAATGAGGAACTTATCATGCAGTTCTACTCCACGGCACACTTTTATCCAGATGGGAGGATTACATGGATGTCTGAGGGTACAAGGTACCAATCTACAGTGGCTGAGTGGGCACAGATCATAAATGCCCCAGAAGAGCAAGATGATGACTTGGACATTTATGCCAAGAAGAAGATGGACCATAACTACATGTCCAATATGTACAAGGAAATTCCCAATGAAGCTCTTGACACATTCAAGTTTGGCTCAGTGCATTATCTGCTATCAGGATTGCCTACGATCAACTGGATCCTTAGGCACACCCTTCTGCCCAAGTCTGGAGATCACAAGATGATCAGAGGTCACGCGATCAATTTGCTTCATGTTTTTGACGTGCCTCAAAAATTCAAAGTCATGAGCCTCATAGTGGAAACGATCAAAAGGACTGCGGCAGATCAGAAGAGGAGCTGTGGATATGCCCCTCAGATTCAAGAGCTCATCAACTCCAAGATGGGCACGGGCGTATATTTGTTGGATAAGGAACACCTGCCAATCCATCCAGATTTCGAGGACAATGAAGTTGTGATGACTGAGAACGAGCCATCATCTGCTCAAGCATTTGCAAAGAAGGAGAAGGCGAGGAAGGAGAAAGCTGCCAAGATGCCTACTCAAGAGGAGGCATCTGAGTACTTCTTGAAGACCAAACAAGAGCAGCTCAGTTACTTGATTGCATCCACGCTGAGAATTGAGCAAAGTCTGGCCAACCTCACTAAGAATCAGCAGAGCCTAGAGAGAATCATGGAACAGAAGTTCTATGACTTGGATGTCAAAGTAACGGAAGTTCAGTCTGCAGTGGAGCAGCTCCAGGAGGACATGAATGAGAGGAGAGGCAGGACCACGACTCATGCTTTTTCTAGAGTGCCACGAGGCCCGAGGTCGTCTGCCATGCCAGTTGCTGACACCAGAGCCACTACTTCAGCACCAGCTACAGCCTCAGCTCTAGCATCTACTTCAGCTCCAACTCCAGCGACTACTTCAACATCTACAGAAGCCTTTGTCCTTGGAGTGATCCGGACTCCACCACCACCAGAAGATCAAGCCTGAGCGTCGATCTAGTGCTATGCATTTTCTAGGAACTTTTTGGTAACTTGTTGCCAAAGGGGGAGAAGATGTATAGATCATAGGCTTCGAGAGAGAGAGAGAGTGTTGCTTTTCTCTCTTGCTTTATTTGGTGGTTTTTCGAACTTGTTTGCGTCCTTATGTTTGTGAGACATCGATGATCATGTGTTTGATCATAAGCTACACTTAATGCTTGATGAATGCTACTCACTATTCTTGGTGATGAGTGCATGTATTTCATTCTTATCATTTTGAGCGCTCCACCAAGATGTATGTGACATGGAAGAGTAACCCATAACTCTAACTCTTTGTGCATTTGCAGTCCAAAGCAAATTTTAAATATGCACAAATTTTGGGGGAGCTCTTACTTATCACATACTTCTCAAAGCGACGATATACTTCATGCTTATTATCATTTGTCGAAGCTTTGATCTATATGTTGTCATCAGTTACCAAAAAGGGGAAGATTGAAAGTGCAACTATCCCTAGGTGGTTTTGGTAATTCATAACAACATATAGCTCATTGAGCTAATACTATTCCAAGATAATTATTTCAGGAAAGCTCAATGATTGGCATGGCATGGATGTGAAAGTGGAACCCTCAAAATACTAAGGACAATGGATTGGCTCAAGCTCAAAAGCTCAAGACTCTTAATTTTATACTTTAGTGATCCAAGATCACATTGAGTCCATAGGAAAAGCCAATACTATTAAGGAGGGATGAGGTGTTGCTTAATGAGCCTCTTGCTTCATGCTTAGTGATATGCTCCAAAAACCCTCAACTACTTTCCCATATCCACATATGACCTAAACTCTAAGCCAAACTCGGTCCTACCGATTCTTCCTATCCGGCGCCACCGAGTTTCACTTGTCATTAGCCACTGCCAAACCCTAGCAATTCGGTCCTACCGATAGGGATCTCGGTCTCACCGAGATGGGGTTGCAAACTCTCTGTTTCCCTTTCATAACTTTTCGGTCCCACCGAAAGAGCGAATCGGTCCCACCGAGATTGCAATGTAAACTCAGTGTTTCCCCTTTGTAACTTTTCGGTCTCACCGAGTTCCAATCGGTCTCACCGAAAGAGCAAATCGGTCCCACCGAGTTTGCCTGACCAACTCTCTGGTTAGCTAGTTACCAAATTCGGTCTCACCGAGTTTGTGTAATCGGTCTCACCGAGATTACGTTATGCCCAAACCCTAACCGAATCGGTCCTACCGAGTTGCATGTCAGTCCCACCGAAAATCTCTAACGGTCACTAGGTTTACATTTTCGGTCCGACCGAGTTTATTGATTCGGTCCCACCAAGATTGGAAAACTGTGTAACGGTTGGATTTTGTGTGGAGGCTATATATACCCCTCCACCTCCTTCTCATTAAGTGAGAGAGCCATCAGAACACACACATCATTCCAACTCATATGTTATGAGAGAGAACCACCTACTCATGTGTTGAGACCAAGACATTCCATTCCTACCATATGAATCTTGATCTCTAGCCTTCCCAAGTTGCTTTCCACTCAAATCTTCTTTCCACCAAATCCAAATCCTATGAGAGAGAGTTGAGTGTTGGGGAGACTATCATTTGAAGCACAAGAGCAAGGAGTTCATTACCTACACACCATTTGTTACTTCTTGGAGAGTGGTGTCTCCTAGATTGGCTAGGTGTCACTTGGGAGCCTCCGATAAGATTGTGGAGTTCAACCAAGGAGTTTGTAAGGGCAAGGAGATCGCCTACTTCATGAAGATCTACCGCTAGTGAGGCAAGTCCTTCGTGGGTGATGGCCATGGTGGGATAGACAAGGTTGCTTCTTCGTGGACCCTTTGTGGGTGGTTGCTTCTTCGTGGACCCTTCGTGGGTGGAGCCCTGTGTGGACTCGCGCAACCGTTGCCCTTGGGGTGGAGCCCTGTGTGGACTCGCGCAACCGTTACCCTTCGTGGGTTGAAGTCTCCATCAACGTGGATGTAGGATAGCACTACCTATCCGAACCACGGGAAAAACATCCGTGTCTCCAATTGTGTTCGATATCTCCAAACCCTTCCCTTTACTTCCTTGCAAGTTGCATGCTTTACTTTCCGCTGCCTATATACTCTTTGCATGCTTGCTTGAATTATGTAATGATTGCTTGACTTGTCCTAGATTATCTAAAATCTACCAAGAACTAAAATTGGGAAAAGGTTAAGTTTTTATTTGGTCAAGTAGTCTAATCACCCCCCCCTATAGACATACTTTCGATCCTACATAAGTGCGTAGCTGGCATGACCCTGATGTATGCCGTCTTTTCCATGCATACGTTGCTGGTCCTCCTGTGCCTCCGGTGTATCTTTTGTCTTCCCATACACCCCCAAGAAGCCATGCAGGGTCACACAAAGATTCTTCCTCACGTGCATCACGTCGATTGCAGAGCGGACCTCTAGGTCTTTCCAATAGGGTAGGTCCCAAAATATAGATTTCTTCTTTCACATGGATGCGCGTCCGTCAGTGTCATTTGGAACAGATTGTCCGTCAGGACCCTTTACAAAGATTACCTTCAAATCCTTGACCATATCACGTACATCATCACTACTACGGCGGCGAGGCTTCATCCCGTGATTTGCCTCACATTTGAAATGCTTTCCTTTCTTTCTTACGGGATGCCTATTCGGAAGAAATCGATGATGTCCCAGGTACACATTCTTCCGAAAATTATCCAAATATATATTGTCGGTATCATCCAAACAGTGTGTGCATGCGCAGTATCCCTTGTTTGTTTGTCCTGAAAGGTTACTGAGAGCAGGCCAATCATTGATGGTCACAAAAAGCAATGCATGTAGGTCAAATTCTTCCTGATCAACCTCATCCCACACACGTACACCTTTTCCATCCACTGTTGTAAGAGTTCTTCAACTATTGGCCTTAGGTACACATCAATGTCATTGCCGGGTTGCTTAGGGCCTTGGATGAGCACTGGCATCATAATGAACTTCCGCTTCATGCACAACCAAGGAGGAAGGTTATACATACATAGAGCCATAGGCCAGGTGCTATGATTTCTGCTCTGCTCCCCAAAAGGATTAATGCCATCTACGCTTAGACCAAACTATACGTTCCTTGTGTCACCTGCAAAGTCCCCCCACTTCCTCTCGATTTTTCTCCACTGCGAACCGTCATCGGGTACTCTCAACTTCCCATCTTTCTTACGGTCTTCTCTGTGCCATCGCATCAATTTGGCATGCTCTTTGTTTTGGAACAAATGTTTCAACCGTGGTATTATTGGAGCATACCACATCACCTTGGCAGGAATCTTCTTCCTATGGCGCTCGCCTTTGACATCACCAGGGTCATCGCGGCTGATCTTATAACACAATGCACCGCATGCCGGGCACGCTTCAAATCCTCGAACTCACCGCGGTAGAGAATGTAGGCATGCATGTATCTTCTACACCTCTAATCCTAGAGGGAAGACAACCTTCTTTGCTTCGTACGTACTCTCGGGCAATTTGTTGTCCTTTGGAAGCATCTTCTTTAACATTATCAGCAACTTTCCAAATACCTTGTCACATACACCATTCTCTACCTTCCATTGCAGTAATTCCAGTGTGGTGCCCAGCTTTTTCTTGTCAGCTTCTGTAACACCCACGATGCGGCTATATCTCCCACGTGTCGGGGCACGACTTAGAGGCATAGTCGCATGGTAGGTTTGTCGCAAGAGGGGTAATCTTCACACAATCCCATGTACTGAATAAGAAAGGGATAAAGAGTCGTCTTACAATCGCCACTTCACACAAATACAAGTTAAACATACATCATCCAGAATACAATCAAGGTCCGACTATGAAACCAAAATAAAGAAAGACAACCCCAAATGCTAGATCCCCGATCGTCCCAACTGGGCTCCACTACTGATCAACAGGAAATGAAACAATACAACGAACACGATCTTCATCGAGCTCCCACTTGAGCTCAGTTGCGTCACCTGCACTGAAATCATCGGCACCTGCAACTGTTTGGAAGTATCTGTGAGCCACGAGGACTCAATAATCTCACACCCGCGAGATCAAGACTATTTAAGCTTATGGGTAGGGAAAGGTTATCAGGTGGAGCTGCAGCAAGCACTAAGCATATATGGTAGCTAACATACGCAAATTAGAGCGAGAAGAGAAGCAATGCCACGGTCGTGAACTAGAAGTGATCAAGAACTGACCCTGAAACTACTTACATTCAAACATAACTCCAAAGTTGTGTTCACTTCCTAGACTCCGCCGAAAAGAGACCATCACGGCTACACACGCGGTTGATGCATTTTAATTAAGTTAAGTCTCAAGTTCTCTACAACCGGACATTAAAAAATTCCCATCTGCCCATAACCGCGGGCATGGCTTTCAAAAGTTCAAAACCCTGCAGGGGTGTCCCAACTTAGCCCATCACAAGCTCTCATAGTCAACGAAGGATATTCCTTCTCCCGAGAAGACACGATTAATGTCGGAATCCCGGTTACAAGACATTTCGACAATGGTAAAACAAGAACAGCAAAACCGCCCGCTGTGCCGACAAATCCCGATAGGAGCTGCACATATATCATTCTCAAGGCACACTGGATAAGCTAAGCGTACAGGTATCAACATAACCCAAGTTGCCAAGGGACGGTCCCACACGGTGCTCTAGTTTGGACCAACACTCAGAGGAGCATTGGCCCGGGGGTTTAAAATAAAGATGACCCTCGGGAGCGCGACTCCCAAGGGAAAAAGGCTTAGGTGGCAAATGTTAAAACCAAGGTTGGGCCTTGCTGGAGGAGTTTTATTCAAAGCGAACTGTCAAGGGGTTCCCATAACACCCAACCGTGTAAGGAAAGGAAAATCAAGGAACATAACACCAGTATGACGGAAACTAGGGCGGCAAGAGTGGAACAAAACACCGGGCATAAGGCCGAGCCTTCCACCCTTTACCAAGTATATAGATGCATTAATTAAAATAAGAGATATTGTGATATCCCAACATATCCATGTTCCAACATGGAACAAACTTCATCTTCACCTGCAACTAGCAATGCTATAAGAGGGGCTGAGCAAATTCGGTAACATAGCCAAACAACGGTTTGCTAGGGAAGGTGGGTTAGAGGCTTGACATGGCAATATGGGAGGCATGATAAAGCAAGTGGTAGGTATCGCGGCATAGCAATAGAGCGAACCACTAGCAAGCAAAGATAGAAGTGATTTCGAGGGTATGGTCATCTTGCCTGAGATCCCGCAAGGAAGAAGAACGAGTCCGTGAAGAAGACAAACGGACGTAGTCGAACGAACCCTCGCAACTCCAGAACGAAGCTGAAGCTAACGAGAGAAGCAACTTGGAAAGAAGTAAGCAACATAGTAAACAACAACCACATAAGCATGGCATGATGCACAATCAAGTATGATGCATGTCCGGTTTAAAGAGGCATGGCATGGCAAAGTGCACAAGCAACACTACAAGTTAAGTGGAGCTCAATATGCAACGAGTTGCATATTGACGGAACACAACATCAATTATTTAGTTCACTCCCAGTTAGGTACTCAACAATATTAAATGTTGGTTAACATGGCAAGAGGTGAAGCATAACAAAACTATACTATCTAAACAATTTAAATGGGGCCGGATATAACAAGCAACAAACACTACTAGGAAAAGGCCTACTAATGGCGCACCTAATTTGGCCATTAATGGCGCATTAGTGGTGCACCATTAGTAGCACGCCATTAGTATATTTTACTAACGGCGCACCACAGGTGCGCCATTAGTATCTGGTATACTAATGGCGCACCCCAGATGCGCCATTAGTATATACAACAGTGCGCCATTAGTATGCCTCCCAGGGGGCCATGTATACCCAGGTGCTTTGGCATACTAATGGCACACGACAGCAGGATGCGCCATTAGTAACTTCGGCATACTAATGGCGCACTCTTTAATGATGCGCCATTAGTATCCTTTGGCATACTAATGGCGCACTATGATGTGATGCGCCATTAGTATGAATATTAGATTTTTTTTATTTTTTTATTTTCTGTTTTTTGCACAGGTTACAAAATGTATAATTGGACAAAATATAGACAGCACACATCAACAACAGATTCATCGAATACAATAGAAGATTAGTCTCTGAATACAATTCATCATTTTAGTCTCCGAATACAAGTCATCATATTAGTCTCCGAATTGAAAAGACCGAACAAAGATAGAACATTATATTACAATCTCGAGACCGCGAGTTTGTCTTCACATTACAAGTCGATATCGATCATCTAAACTACCATCACATAGAAGAGAGCTGCGGTCATCACGATGAGCATCATCACGATGAAACTCGTCTTCATCCGGTTCCTCCAACGCTCCCTCCCCTCTCCCGCTAGATAGCGGGCGTATCTAGATTTGGCCTCGGCCCTAGTGGCGTACCCTTTGTAACTGTTACCGCTGAATCGGTGAACCTGTCTCGGACACTCCTCCCAGTCGTCGTAGACTCCGGGAACCTTACCCTTGTACACGACATACCACGGCATCGCTATGCAGTAGCCAAACGAAACGTTAGTACCAATTCACAGACAATACATAAGCAATATATAAGTATGCAACAGAACGATCGGAAGAGAAAAGCAAGACAGTAATAGCATCGATTACATCTTAAGTTGAACGACTCTCGAAACCAAAGAGACATACTACAAGTTCATTAAAGTTTAATTACAACATGAGACTCAAGGGACCGGAGCGTGGATGAAGCCGCCGTCTATCGTGGGAGTCATGAAAGAACGGGCATTGTCAGCCTGCATTTGTAGGATTGTGTCAATGTCACTGTTGGACGGTTGATTTCTGAGGTAGAACTGCCCCGCGGTACGAAGGACATCTTGATGGATGATTTCCGCAAACTCTGACTGGATGCGAAAGAATTCTTGTCTGATGTCCGTGTCCTGGATTGCCGACACGCTCGCGGCCCAATCTTTGAGTCTACTCGGTAGCAGAAGTTGATGATGGTCCCGTACGATCGCCCGCATGTGATGGATGGCGTAGTAGGCACCCTTCTGACCGCCAGGCGGCTACTTGACGCAGCAGAACGTCGTATTGTGGGAGAACACATGCTTGCCATACTTACGAATAGGCCTGGTGAAGGTGCCTCCAGATTTGACGTAGCCGGGGAGAACATCATCAAGAACCTTCTTGACATTTGTGTAGTCTACGTTCGACTGACGGTCCGGGTCGAAATACGTGGCCATGGAATATTTGGGGCTTAGGAGGATGAGCGTGCAACGTGTGTCACTGCGGAAAACACGGAATGTTAAAAGAAAAACGATCGAAATCTAAGAATTCATATGTTACGGGGCGGTTGAGGGGAGGACTTACTCGGGAAAGTAAGGCACAAGGAAGTTATCCTTATCTTGGTTTGCCAGAATGACGCCTTCGAGGTAAGAACTCGCGACTTGCCGGTCCCCAGCGCTGCCCAAGATCTTGGCACGCATGTAGAAGGGGTCGACTATCACAATGTCCGGGGTCTTGTCGCGAATGATCCGCATCTCCATACTCAGCGAAAAGAGCCAAACGAAGGTGTAGTGCAGCGCATGAAGGTTCAACATAGCGTGGATGTCATCAAACCGCAGGACGATCGTACCCCCGATGGAGTTATCCACAAAGCCCTTGCCCTCTGGCACCTTGGCTGCAAAAACCGGGTATGCCACATCCTTCTCTCCAAGACGCCGCTTCTCCAAAGAAAGAACACTGTCATGCAGACTCCGCATAGCACCGGTTGCAGCATCGAGCATATTTCTCAGTAGCATCGGCCTACCCGCCACATGCACCCTCCTCGAGATATCCTCAGGTGAAGGTGGCCCGTCCTGAGCACGAATTGGACTCGGTGCCGGCTGGCCCGCACCCTTGTTAGTCTTTCTTTTGCGTGACTTCTTCTTCTCCTGTAATGGGACCGAGTTATGCTCACAAACCGCCTTCTTGAGTGTGTTGGGGCTGATCATATTTCGAGCCTCGCCTATCTGAGGCTCGGTGAAGTCGGTAGCTGGAGGCGTCTCCTGAGAGCTGAACTGCAGACGATGCCTGTTGCAACTTGGCTTCTCCGCGGTACCAGCTAGATCACGCACGTCTTTTGTTGGGTTGGGTTCTTGAGAAGGAGGCCCCATGAAGTCGCCACCATACCCATGATCGGCAAAGTACTGATCGACGTTGGCAAATGTATCGTCGTCGTCGTTGTTCTGATCCTGTGCCATATGCATGTTTGGATCCAGTGGCATAGGGATGTCCGGCACCGTTGCGGCGGTCTTGCCATGGGGCCGACTTGGCGCCGGCACACTGGCGGTGTTGTCTTTGGGGTGGTGCCCCCCGCCCCCAAACGAATCTGGCTCTTCGGCCAAAGCAGGGGCCAGCTCAGGCCGGTGCTGAGGGTCATCACGTCATCATCGTCGGCCCCGACGGGTCGAATCGGAGGTAACAACTCGTCGCAGCCTGGCAGCACCCGAACCAGTTGAACCCTAAACAAGTTGGGTGGCATCTTGGTACCGTGGAACAAGGGGTTGCCCGGTTGAACGATTTTGCCCTTGGCGACATCGACCAACTCGTTGTTCACGAAGTGCAGGAGAGTGCACGGAACATCGGCGGCGCCCTGCAAAAACATGTAGGGCGTCAGGGATGCCCAGTCAAAGGCAAGGAGATGAAGTCCTCGGCCGAGAGAGGCTTAATTAGTTACCGTGATGATGGCGTCGAGCTCGGCTAATGTCGAGGCACCGCCAACGGCGGGCGTGCAGTTGACTGAGGGGCCGCTTGCTGCAGAGGTGCCGGCCGACGTACACCCGGGTGCATTAAGCTCCCGTGCCGGCGTCGGAGACACCAATGCCGCCTCCGCCGGAGACACCAATGGCCCCGCCATCGCATTCTGCGAGTTGCTGGCCGTGAAGCTAGGAATCGGGGGTGGCCCCTGTTGGTCGCCCGCAATCCACGCACTAATCCCCTGGATCAAGGTAGGCACAATGGCGGTGATCGTCGCTCCGAGTTGTTGTTGCACTTGCTCTTGGACAATCTCCGGAATCCGCGCCACCTGTGCCCTGAGTTCTTGAACCTCGCGCGCCTGGCTTTCCGAGCTGGTCTTTTTCTCCTTTCGCCCACCAGTGTTATAGTATGACGACCATTTTGTCGACAAGCCTTTGCCGGCCACACGACCAGCTGACGTCGGCTTACTGAGCTTATCCTTGTTCTTCATTACATTCAACGCCCTATTTAGAGTGGTGTCTCAAGGGTTGCTCTTAGTCGACCCCGCGCTACTGCTTTTAGTCGCCTGCGGAAGGAATGTGAACCATTTAGAAATTTGGCTTCATTAATTAGAATGCAACCATATGGAGCTAATTACGCGGGGGTGTATTCCTTACCAGAACAAGCTCAAGCGCCCTGGTCTTCGGATCCGTGGTAAGCTCCTTTGTTTTTGGGTCCTTCTTGTACCGGGCCCTGACAAAGTTCCTGGTCTGCTTGTCACCGTATTTATCGAAGAGGGGTGGTAGGCCTTGCTCGGCATGGTCCGCCTCCTCCTTGTCCCATATAGGCTCTGCCACTCTGTAACCGCCGGGACCGAGTGTGTGTTCCCCTAAGTTCAGCTCCCGCATTTCTTTCCCCCACTTACTTGATTCGGAGCTTGCGGTGCTCGAGCAATTGATCTTGAAATCGTTGTAGTCATCTTCGGTGATCGAAGGATTTTTCTCCTTGATCTTCTCATAACTCTCACCTTTCTCGATCATTCTCTTCACATTGCTTTTCCAAGTAGACAGGGCCGTGCTCATCTTCGTGAGGGCAGCATTGTTCACTTTATTCCCTTTGAGGCTTGTGTTTTCAAATTCAGCGGGGAACTTGTATCGTTCGTGCAGCTTCGTGAAGAGGAGGTTGTGCAAATTCCCTCGGTCAGGATGCCTGAGGTTCTCGGTGTTGATCGAGACGGTGCTCCGGAGAATGCACCCGAGCTGAAGTGAGTACCCCTTGACTATTCGTTCGGGCGCCGTTGGATTCCCGTTGGAGTCCACTTCAGTAACTTCCTCCTTGAGGGTGCGGAGCACGGTCGGGCGCCGGTCCTTCCGTTGCCTCTTCGGTTGGCTGCCATCTGTGTGTGCGCCGCCATCATCAGTGGTGGCATCCTTGGCGGCACCATCAGTGGTGGCATCAGTGGGGTCATCCTCGGTGGTACCATCAGTGGTCTCAAGATCGGTGGGGAAGGCGGCGTCCTCATACAAGTGAGGTTGTTCCTCCATCTCCTGGGACAGCTCCCAGAATTTCATGCCGCCCGAACCCCCGGCCTCATCGTTGTTGGCCATGTTTCTCTATAAATAGGAACAAAGTTTGGTCAAAAAGTTGGTTATTGTCAAGGAACAAGATCTCTAAGTTGACCAAATAACCTAATTCTCGAGGAATGTCGCCAAAAAGTTGGTTATTGTCAAGGAACAATTGAGAGATGTTTGTGATATTGCCTAGGTGTTTTGGGATAGAACCAGTTAGTGTGTTGTTGCTAAGGTCCAAGTCCACGTTCTCAGGGTAACCTAGTTCTTGAGGGGTGTGTCTAGAAAGTTGGTTGCTGCAAAGATACAAGGTTGTGAGTTTGGTCAAATTGCCTATGATGTTTGTGATATTGCCTTGGATCTTGAAGGCACTGTTGCATGATGCAGTGGTACAGCCAGCATGGGACCTCATCTTTGCAGGCTAATTTTCTAGATTGTAACACTGGGATTTGTGCACAAGCTAAGCTAGCTAAGACAGTAGCTTCCTTGCAACCCACAAAATACAAAGGAAAAGGGGTGAAAAGGGGGAGATGGTTAGCTTTGATGAGTAGGCAACATCTTCCTAACCCCCTTCTTCTTGTCTCCTCTCACTATCTCTCTCACACACATGGCAAGCAAGGGTGTCTGAGTGTGTGAAAAAAATACTAAACTAATCCAACCACTAAAGCAAATTAATTTTTATTTCAGTTGAGAATCGGGCACCTTCTAGGTCAAGAAAATTGGTCATGACCTTTGCTAATTTTCTTGACCTTGGAGTGCCCCATTTCTCAACCGAAACGGAAATTAATCAACGTTTCAGGAGAAAGGGGTCATTTTAGAAGATCACAAGTAGCAGCAGCATCACTTGACAAAATCACAACTAGCAGCAGCAACTCGCAGATAGCAGCAGCAGCATCACTTGACAAGTAGTACAGCAGCAGCAGCAGCATGCATGCACTGGTCCATGGCACAAAGTCCATGACCCAGAACAGAGCACTTTACTAAAAATGAAGAAGAAAAAAAGGCATGCATGCACTGGTTGTAGCAAATCATCACTTCTGAATCAAAACACCATGCTGGTGTAGCCATAGGCCCACATTAGTCTAAAATCCTGCTTTATTTTTCACAACAGAAAGGTCAAAACAACAATAAAAAGGAGAGCCCAATCTGGTCTAATTGATCCTTGGAAATTATAGAATGTTCATCTATGCATGGAAAAACAACAATTAGGACAGGGAAATTACTATGCAGCTAATAGTCTTTAAGCATTGAAACACAGCTAAGGTTACAACCCAGAAGTGATGGTTAACACTTCTAATAAACATGGCAATTTTAAATTATGACACACAATGCCATAATTAATCAAGAGTTACTACTACAGTACTCATGTACTCCATCTTACAGAGTTACTCCATCATAGCAACAACAACCTTGCAGATCAAAAATGATTTGTGTAATCTGGTTGGTGCTCTTATAGTTGCATAAATTGAAAAAAAAATGATCTGTGTGATCTGGGTTACAGTATCAGCAACCTTGCATTACCAAATTATCAACTAGCACTAAGCAGCAAGCAGCAAGCAGCAAAAGGGCACTGATTTAGTACCATTGACAGTTCACAGCAGCAAAAATCTGAGACGTACTAACACGAGCTATCAATCACAGTAGCAAAACAAATCCATTCGTCCATCTATTCAATATGCAACAGCAACATCCACCCATCCGGCTAACAAACAGAGGGGTGGGGAACAGGGAGATGAGAGGCACCTGTTCTCGAGGCTCACAACTGAAAAATAATTAATAGCTTGCAATAACACATCTTAGTGGAACCAGGCAAGAGAAATAAAAGTTGGCTTGCATTGTGGCTTTTGATGGATGTACGGTCTGCATCAGAAACTACACAGAGACCATCGAAACATGGAACTTCATCCGAGGACATGGAACAAACCTTTCTTTCTCTGCTTCCCCTTCTCACTCCACCTCCAGCCTACTTCTTTCGGTCTGGCTTCACCCGCTCCGCCTGCTTGTCCCCCTTCCAAGTTCCAAGTACCAACAAGATGGAAACAAACAAAATCAGAAACTGCTTTGCCAATTTACAGCACTACTTTTTCCACTTGTTACAAGTTTATGGACCTGACAAGTTTGCGATAATGCTAAGGGATTTAACAGTGGTATATATGCGAATATGGAGATCTTGTAATCAGAAGTAAACACAAGCAAGCTTCAATCCAGATAAAGGCAGTGGAGGCAAAGGCACTAAATCAAAATAGACACCTTAATTGTTTGTGTCCCACATATGTACACCGAAACAAGAATATGAATTAGCAAGGTGTTCCATGTATTGGTTGAAAACAGAATTTTGTTAGTGTCCTCAAATTATGCAGAAACAGTAGTTGACCACTCTACTACTCTAGTTTGTGTTCCAGAAACAACAAGTATGTCCAACCAATGGAGTGCACTGACTTTAATTTTCGCGCTATATGACACCCAAACAATATTGGGGATTTAAGATTAGCTATAATCGGTGCGCCAGGAGATGGGATGGGAGGAGGGAAGGGGATAGGGGTCGGGGCGGTAGCTTACCTTGGAGGAGCGGGCCGGGGTGGAGGAGGCGGTCGGAGAGGATAAGGATGCTGGGGAGTGGGGCGCGGGGAGGATGTCGGGGACGAGGTCCGGGTGGTGGTGGTGCTCCGGCGATGGTGGTGTGGACGGGGCG
>NC_041388.1:554184354-554218305 GCF_002162155.2 Triticum dicoccoides | reverse complement strand
GTCGGCGGCGGCGGCCGGTGGACCGGGGGGTGCTCGGCGGCGAGGGGGACCGGATCTGGCGAGGTGGGATAGCGATCGAGATGGAGGGGGATCGAGATCGAGTGTCCATGAAATTTAAAAATATTCATGATAGTTCAAAAAGTGCCCATGAAATACAATCGAGAAATGAAGGCTACGATTTAAATACAATCGATCTTAGCTAGATATCTGTTCACAATCTTCTTGCCCTTCTTTTTCGCAAATGGAGTTCTTCTGTGGAACGGACGTCCTTTAGGTAGGGTGGTCCTGCTTCTTCTTGTGGTGTATGCTGCTACTTCATCATCGTCGTCATGTTTGATCCTCGGGTCGCCGTACTTGTCGAAGTCTTGCTCATTGGCTACTCCATCCATTCCGATGATCTTCCTTTTGCCTCTCCTCACGACAACACGACTGGGCTTTGACGGGTCGGTAATGAAGAAGCATTGGTCCACTTGGGAAGCCAGTACCCATGGCTCATTTTTCGCGGTGACGTTTGCACCCGCGGTCTTGGATTTGGCTTTGGGTATAACCATGGTGGTGAAATACCAGTCTTCTTTTAGGACGCTCTTGGCCCATCTGACACGAAACAATGGGACCTTCTCTCCAGCGTAGCTCAGCTCCCAGATCTCCTCGATCCTTCCGTAGTATCTGTCCTTGTCGTTACCGGTATAGGATTCCATCGTTACCCCGGAGTTCTGATAACCATCGCTCTTCATGTCCTTGGCCTCGGTGTAGAATGTGTAGCCGTTGATATCGTACGCCTCATAGGTCATCAGGTTGTGCTCGGCGCCCTGTGAAAAGGCGAATATGAGTTGTTCTTCCGCGAAAGAATCCTCATGTAAAGGGTAAGACAGAAGCTTCTGCTTGAACCAACGCGTGAAACATGAGTTGTGCTCTTTGAGTATATCTCCGTCCGTCCTCTGTTGGCCTCAGTCATTGTACGTCTTCTTAATAAAGGTTTTGTGCTGTACCACCCAAGGATCGACCACATCTATGTGTTGTAGCGCGACTAGGTTTGCTCTTTCAAAGTCGGCGAGTCGACCCTCGAAGTCGACATGCATTTTGCGACGACCCTCACGGTGACCCCATCCAGCGAGCTTGCCGAGGTGCCTGTTGACGGGCAGACCAACGGGGTTCTCAATGCCTAGATAATTCATGCAGTAGGAGATGCACTCTTCGGTCAGAAAGCCCCTGGCTATGCTTCCCTCTGGACGTGACATGTTGCGAACGTATCCTTTGATGACACCATTCATCCTTTCGAACGGCATCATGCTGTGCAGGAACGTCGGCCCGAGTTGGATGATATCGTCCACAATATGGACCAGCAAATGCACCATAACATCGAAGAATGCGGGTGGGAAGTACATCTCAAGCTCGCATAGTATCACCACGATCTCTTCCTGTAGCCTTCTGAGTTGCCTCACGCCAACAGACTTCCGAGAGATGATGTCAAAAAAGTTGCATAGGCCAAATAGGGTTTCACGGACGTGCGCGTCCATGATCCCACGGATTGCAACTGGAAGTATTTGCGTCATCAGCACGTGACAGTCGTGAGACATCATCCCGCTGAACTTCAGCTTCGCTGGGTCTAGGTATCTGCTTATCTTCCCCGCGTAACCGTAAGGAAGTTTTACTCCTACGAGGCAGGTGAAAAACTGCTCGATCTCCTCCTGACTTAGAGTGAAGCACGCGGGAGGGTAGTCATTTCCGGTCTTCTTGGCCTTTTTGCCTTTGTGACGACTTTCCGTGTCCTGCTTTGCCTCATCATCATCATCATCATCATCATCATCATATATAGCGTGAAGCTCCTGCCTGATGCCCATTGATTTCAAGTCTGCCCTTGCTTTCAGCCCATCTTTGGTCCTCTCTGGCATGTTGAGCAGGGTACCAAGCAGACTCTCGCACACGTTCTTCGTGATATGCATGACATCAAGGCTGTGAGGCACACGGTGGATCTTCCAGTACGGCAAGTCCCAGAAAACAGACCTCGTTTTCCATACCTTCAGCAACGGCTCTGGCGCCTTTTGCTTCTTTCCCGGCTCTGGCGCCTTTTGCTTCTTTCCCGGCAGTGGGCAGTCTTTCCAATTTTTCAACAACTCGTCTATTTCCTCGCCGCTCCTTGTACGCGGGCGTCCTCGGGGTTCGGTTTCACCATCGAACAGATCCTTGCATTTTCTCCACGGGTCATCGTCGCGAAGCCACCTTCGATGTCCCATGAACACGGTTTTCGAAGACCCGGGATCTCTATCTAGCTGGTGATACGTTGTGTCATCCATGCACCTGACGCATCCAGAAAATCCGTGGACCACCTGCCCCGCGACATATCCGTAACCGAGATAGTCATGCACCGTCGTGAGCAGCGCGGCTCTCATAGGGAAATATTCTTTCTCTGCGGCGTCCCACGTATTGGCTGGCGTTTTCCACAGCGTGTCAAGCTCCTCTTTCAGCAGCCCCGGATACAGATTGATGTCGTTCCCTGGTTGTTTCGGTCCTTCAATTAGCATACTCATGTGAATGTACTTCCTCTTCATGCACAACCAGGGGGGAAGGTTGTACATCCACACAAACACAGGCCAGGTGCTATGTGTGCTTCTCTGGCTGCCAAACGGATTGACTCCATCGATGCTCGCGCCCAGCATGATGTTCCTTGGATCATTCCCAAATTCTGGGTCTTCGAAGTTCAACACTTGCCACTGGCTCGCATCCTTAGGGTGACTCAGCATCTTGTCTTTTTTATCTATCTCCAGATCATTTGCGTCATCTTCTCGCTTCTTATCCTCCCTATCCGCGTGCTAACGCAGGAGCTTTGCTACCTTAGGGTCCGCGAAATACCGCTGCAGACGAGGAGTGATCGGAAAGTACCACACCACTTTTCAAGGAGCTTTCTTCCTTTTCTTGTATCGAGTGACGCCGCACACCGGACATATGGTAGACTCCGCGTGCTCGTCCCGATAAATGATGCAATTGTTCATGCACAGATGGTATTTCACGTGCGGTAAATCCAGAGGACACACGATTTTCTTCGCCTCCTCCAAACTGGTCGGGCACTTGTTCCCCTCGGGAAGACGTTCATGCCAGAATGACATGTTCTCGTCGAAGCATGCGTCGGTCATTTTGTGTTTTACCTTCATCTCCAGAGCCATGAGCGTTACTTTCAGGCGGGTATCCTCGGGCCTGCATCCTTCATACAATGGAGTAACCGCGTCTAACTCAAGTTGATCCATCTTGGCTTTCTCTCGGGCGGCAGCTCTTGCGTTATCCGCCTGCTTGAGAAGCAGCTCTTGAATATGAGGGTCCTGCACCCAGCCCATCGATGGTCCAGCGTCGTCTGCTCCGCCGGCATCATCATCTTCATGATCATGCCCGTCGACTACTCCAGCATCTTCCTCATCATCATGTCCTGCATCTTCTACATGATGACTGTGTACAGCATCACCGTCGTGATCATCTCCTGGGGATTCTTCGTCTTCTCGCCCGCCCGAGCCGCGGTGGTTGTCTTGCTGCCCTTCCTCATTTCTTGCCCGGCCCCCATGGACGACTTCGTAGTCATCTTCATCACCTTGCCACTGATAGCCATCCATGAAACCACGCAAGAGCAGGTGGTCCCGCACCTGCCTGGATTCCGGGTCCGCAATAAGGCTCTTCAGCTTGCATCTTCGACACGGACATCTTATCTCCGTCTCGTTCTTTTGAAGCATCTCGGCCTTTGCGGACCTCAAAAACCTATTCACGATGCCTTCGGTCATCATGCGGACCATGGTCGCCTGCGGGGTAGAGCAAAATGATATTTTAGAACCAAGAAAAAATTTGGCATGACTTTCCCTAAAAATAGGACCAAAAAGAATGCTTAATGCCAAAAGTCTCGCCGAAACGGAAATGAATCAACATTCTGGCAAAATATTGGCAACTATCGCATTTCAAATACCGGTACACCTCCAAACACAAACACATATGCAACACCACAAACATATGCAACACCACGAACATACATAGATCTAGCTAGGCCATAAAAAGTGCATGTGCACATTGTTGTAGGGAGAACAACATAAATATAGCTTCCCCCCTTACTTACCTATCAAAACAATGTAATTTAACCACTTAAATTGAATGAATCTATGGTGGAAATGAGGTGAAAAAAGAGGAGGCACCCGAGACAAGGAGGAGGTGGAGAGAATGAAGTGGGGAGAAAGTGAGTGTGGGTAGGAGAGGCTGTCCAAAATATCTTGTTGCTGCCCACTTATTAATGGCGCACCAACTCTAAATGCGCCATTAGTAATCCAGGTTACTAATGGCGCACCTCCTGGTGGTGCGCCATTAGTAGTTTTGCAAAAAAAATACTAATGGAGCCCTGTCCCACAGTGTGCCATTACTAGTTTAAACTAGTAATGGCGCACGGTGGAACAGTGCGCCATTAGTAGTTTTGCAAAAAAGGGAATAAAAAATATAATAAAAAAAACAACATTAGTGGCGCACTTTCCGGCTGGTGCGCCATTACTAGTTACAACTAGTAATGGCGCACTGTGTCTGGATGCGCCATTAGTATGTTTGGACAGGCGCACTAGTTAAAAAAATTGATACTAATGGCGCACCCGGGGCCAGGTGCGCCATTAGTAGTTTCAACTCTAATGGCGTATCAGTAGGTGGTGCGCCATTAGTATATACTAATGGCGCACCGCTTGTCTGGTGCGCCATTAGTATCAATCCCATCTATAGCCCTTTTTCTAGTAGTGAAATCCGGTAATCCCCATATGCATTAGCAATTTGGTGCAACAACAATTTTAAACATTTAAATGTTATTATCATGATGCGAATGGCATGTGCAAGTTTATGCAAGTTTTATGGAAATGTTGATATGAACATGATATGAAGCATTTGTCAACGTGGCGGAAACAAAAGGGGTGCCACGGCAACGACAATGGAAATGGTGCCACGGCGGCGAAACGGAAATGATGCCACGGCAACATTCCGATGATCCGGTAGCTCACGGGGATACCGGTGCAAAAGGAAAAGTGATGGGAGCGGGTCATGCAAGGATGGTGGGTTGCTCCCGATTACCGGGTGTCCCACATGATGGTGGCAAGGCAAAAGAGGGGCTTCATGCAACGAACAACTCCGACATGGAGCAAAACACGGGCATCTCATACACAACAACATGCATTCGTTCACGGGCGTCGTCTCGGCGTTATACCTTTGAAGCGTGCAGTTTTGTGATGTTTTGAGGTCGTAGTGGAAGTAGAGGTTCACAAGTTGAAGAGGAAGTAGTTGTTCATGTTCGAGGAGCGGTAGTGGTACACGGTCGTCATCTAACTTGGCGTCACATCGCGTAGTCGTACACATTCCGTAGGTATTCATGTCATTGGTGTCATGGTACTTGGGGTCTTCGGACTTGCCGGTCCCGTTCTTACGACGGTAGTCGTTCACGTTCGTTCGGAGAGGCACTTGATGACTCCAACATCTTCGGGGCGACGGTAGTGGTACACATGAAGGTAGTCGAACTTGATGGATCCGAGGGCTCCGGGCGTCGTGGTACTTGTCGGTCCGGGTCTTGAGACATACTAGGCATCGGTGGCCTTCGAGGAACTCGGCCTGACCAAAACGTAGCAGAACAAGGTCCCGGTTGCGGTCGTGTGGATATTCTATGAAGAGGAACTTGCTAGTCGAATCCAAATCGAAGCAAGACCAAGGAGGCCTCGGGTGGGCAGCAGCAAGGCAGGCTACAGCACACGTCCGTGGACCATGGAGAGGTCGAGCAGGACGTCGAGGAGGGCAGCACAGGCGACAGACGGAGCAAAGGGTCCAAAGCCATGGCGCAAGGAGGAGAAGCAGGGCGAGGAGCTCCTGGTCGCAGCGGCGCTGTGCCGGAGCATGGGATCACCGGCCGGAGGGGCACACGGCCACGGAGGATAGAGAGGACGCGGCGGGACGGCGGCCAAGCAACAAGGAGGAGGCAAAGGGGCCTCGCTGGAGGTCGAGGTCGAAGGGAACGGGTCGAGGGGCTCCTCCCCTGGCGATGGAGCTGACGAGGAGGTCCTAGCATGGCTGCGGTCGAAGACGATAGCTGAAAGTCAAGGTCGGCAGCTTGGGCCTCCATGGTGGCGCGGCGCGAGGAAGGAGAGGCCGGGGCGTCCGGCGCGACTCCCTGGTGTGCGAGGAAAAGAGCGAGAGGAGGGAGAGAAGGGGCGCGTCGGGATCCCGTGGGTGGCGGTGCGAGGGAGATGAGGATCGAGGAGAGGTGGATCGAGCTAGGGTTGAGAAGGGGTGCCGGCTGGGCTGCGGGAAGCCTTGGGCCAAATAGGCTGCAGGAGGCCCAAATGGCATGGCTGGGCTCTCTCTCTCCCTCCTATTTCCTTCTCTTTACATTAAGGAAAAGAGAGAAGAGAAGGTTAGAGGAAGAATTTGGGCATTTGGTTATATTTTCTTGGACTCACAAAAATTTGCTCGGTCTGAGAAAATTAGAAAAGGCCAGATTGAACGATAAGAATTCAAACTCATTTGAATTTAATTGAAATGGGTTTGAACTAGGACGTGGTTTTAGGAGTATCCAAAAATGTTGAGAATTTTGGTAGAGCTCCGAAAAATGGTAAAAGAATTATTGGCAAGGCTAGAGAGTCGAAACTTGAAGAAGAAAAAGGCCAAGGGATTTAATATGCAAGTGGGTTCATGGGTGATTCCAAAAAAATGGAATATTTCATAATATCTCCCTAAATATCGGGAGGGTATGTTATAAAGAGAACTCACCATGTGAATTCCCTCGATTTAAATGGATCAAAGATCCATGCCATTTATTTAGTTGAGTTAAAAAAAAGAAAAGACATGATGGCATGATGACATGATGCAATGCACATGATGCAAAGATGAAAGCAACGAACCAAACAAATCACGCGATGAATCTCGGAAACCCTCGAAGGCATCTGAAGCTCCGGTCTTGGGGCGTTACAACACTCCACCACTACAAGAGGATCTCGTCCTGAGATCTAGGATGGCACCGGGAGAAACGGAAGAGGAAGGGGAAGAGGTAAAACTAAGTTACTTCTAGACAAATGAGTCAAACCAAAGAACCTTGCGAGGTGGAACAAATTGCAAGAAAGAATACAACGAAGATAAACAAAGTTGGAAACACTTCGTTAGAAAAGAGGAACAAGGAACCTTACTAGAGCCTTGTAGGTTGAAGGACATAAGAAAAGGGTTGCAATGGACAAGAAGTACATGCAAGCACTCCGGTAGAAACGAGATGTACAAGGAACGATAGGGATCAATTACGACAACACTTCGGTTGTAAATGTAAGTCAAAGAATATGAACTTGACAAGATGAGAGGATACTTGATGAAATCCACAACTCACTACCTCTGGAACAAATGTAAGAATGGAATCAAAAGAACAAAGGTGAAAACAACATATTCTACCTCAAATGAGCTTGAAAAGCATCTTTAGGAGAAGGGTCGAACGGAGTTGTTGGAAAACCAACAACGAAAAGAGTAAGATTGTTGTGGGCTTATGGGAAACATCTCGAAATCTTGAGGTGAAATTCTTCCACTAACGAAAAACAATAGATTGGATTGATATGAACAAGGTGACGAGAAACTTCTTTCACCGGGAGGATAAATAAAGAACCTGGGTCATTTATAGACATCACAATAGGCAACATTCCTTAGGTAAGGCTTTAGGTGAAATCTAACCCAAGATGGCTCCAAGGAGGAAAATGATGGGCTTAAATACCTCATTCCTAACAACTTGTGAATCTTGAAACATGAAATAAATTGTCAACAATGACATAACATCACTTCAAAATATGAGATATGAAAGAATTGCACTATGGAATGCAAGATGAAGAATGCTTGAACTCCTCAAAACAAGACATGTGGTGAGCACCCTGTTAAATTTTGAGTATAGCTTGGCGGATCATAACTCCGAGAGGAATCTTGAAGAATAATTGAAGAATTAAAAGAATCTTTGGTGAACCACCATGTAGAGTCTTCATGAGGAACTCCGGTAATAAAAGGATGATAGAAAGAAAGAGAAGTTGAAAACACAAGGTGAAGCCTTGCAATGATTTAGAAGGAGCTTCGCAACGATGTAACCGAGAAAACTTGGAACTCCGGAAAAGAAAGATGAGCAATTGAAACCAAGAATTTTGATGAACCTCCGGAATAAA
Organism: Triticum dicoccoides; assembly: GCF_002162155.2. Classification (NCBI taxonomy): domain Eukaryota; kingdom Viridiplantae; phylum Streptophyta; class Magnoliopsida; order Poales; family Poaceae; genus Triticum; species Triticum dicoccoides. Next base: position 554,210,134 of record NC_041388.1, on the reverse strand, counting down.
GAATTGAATTTACTCAATGAAACAAGAATAAGAATTATATTATGCTTGTCCTTCACCAATTTAAATTGATGACAAGCAACGGATTTGGCATACTACTTATTCTCATAGAAAGGATTAAGAGAGATATATCGCAACCTTGCGAAGGACTTCAATGAACCACCGGTAGAATTGGAAAGAACGAATGAATCTATATGATAACAAAAGAAGTGAACTCTTGAACAAACCACCGTAAGAATTGGAAATGGAAGTAGAAAAGGCCCAATTCACCGGGAAGAATTGGAAAACGAATGAAGATAATTTAGGGAATTTGATACAAGAGAACGAAGAGATCGCGAGCTAATTAGAGAACACTTGAGTGATGCACCGGTAAGATTTCGAGAACGACAGCTGAAAGCTGAGAATGAATAAATCCGAAATGATGGCCTTCGGAGAATCAAACTGAAAAGACTCTTGAATTTCTCTGGAAGGGTGAAAAGAATTCTCACAATCGAAAACAATTATGAGAGGATGGCATCAAGCTAGAATCACGCATCTTTGAGAGAAACGGGTAAGATTGAAGAGAAACTCTTCTTCGGTCTTCAAAATCCGAGAACGAAGATGAGAAACACCACCATGAATTGTTGAGGCACTCCGAAAATAAAAATTAGAAAGGTTGAACCAACAATGAAAAGAATTTGAAAGATCTTGGAGCAGGACATTTGGCTGATGATAACTCATTTTTACGTCAAACTTTGAAATGAATTTGAGAATAACTCCGAAAAAAGAAGAGTTGGGTAAGATCCTGGGGAAAGACCTGTGGGTTAGGGCCCACTCAAAAGAAACGCCATTGAAATGATTTCAAAGAGAGATTGTGTTGGCTGAATTAAATTGCTTGAAAGAGATAAACACCTCGAGATAGCTTGAACGGAAAAGGAATGAAAACACGAATCTCCTGAGATATCTACAACACTCCGGAACAATTGAATAGCGAGAAGTGGATGATTAAGAAGTGCACCGGCATGGGAAAACATTTAAAACGAGGAAATGAATATGATCAACAAAACTTGAATTGAATCCATTGAAGAAGAAAAGAATGAAGAATGATGAACTTGAAGCTCCCTTAGTATCTTCCTGAGAATCACCGGATAAGAACATTGGCGGAAAAGAATGGAGAGACTTCCCATCAATAAAAGAATGCTTGATTAAAAATCCGAGTCCTTGAAGAAAAAGGGTGGGAGGGTAGGAAAAACAAAGACAACTTGGGATGAATGAAACAAACACCGTTGAGAATACTTAGAGTTGATCTTGCGAATGTTAAAAAATGATCGGATCCACTTGAAGAGAAACACGCCGGTTGAAAAGGATTGACATGACAATCTCGATATCATGAGGGATTAGTATTCACATAGAAATATGAAAACACCGCTTAGGAAAGGTATGGAATCCACATTTGACTTCGAAGCAACTCGAATACCACAACAAAAACAAAACAAGGATTTGGCTTGCAAAATAAGCCGGAAACAAACATATGAGAGATCCCATATCGTATCATGTGTCTGTTGGAAAGATATCCTGTGGGATACTTGAATTCCCACTTATAAACTCCCGAAACTTTCTGGTTATGCAATTAGGTGTTGGGGATACAGGGGAAGCATAATATCTCACCCAAACTAACAAATACTACATCCCGCTGTATCCATCCTTCAACACATAACCGAGAAACCTTCAGAAATCATTTACCTCAACCTTGTTATCTCACCAACAACTGCATAAAACAGATTTTCTATGTCGGCGAACTCAGGTATTCCAGAACTGCAACGATAAAATTGTGACGACAACACCTCGGAGCTCAACTCCCCGGGACACTGCCACAACCCCTAAATGTCAGGAGGCACCAAGAACAATGTTCTTGTCACAAAACCATCGGAATGATTCCAAGATACCCGCATGATCCTAAAAAAAATTCATGAAATTTTGCGGAGAGAAGAGTCAAAACTCTACGTCAGGAGGCCTCACCAGAGCGACGAAGGGACCGAGGAGTAAAAAGAATCCTACTCTCCGATGTATATAATCCTAAGACTCAAAACATTTTGTTCTAGACTCAACAATGTCAGCGATTTGATCAAGCAGGGGGCTCCTAAGTCGGGGATGGCTCTGATACCAACTTGTAACACCCACGATGTGGCTATATCTCCCACGTGTCGGGGCATGACTTAGAGGCATAGCCGCATGGTAGGTTTGTCACAAGAGGGGTAATCTTCACACAATCTCATGTACTGAATAAGAAGGGCTAAAGAGTCGGCTTACAATCGCCACTTCACACAAATACAAGTTAAACATACATCATCCAGAATATAATCAAGGTCCGACTATGGAACCAAAATAAAGAAAGACAACCCCAAATGCTACATCCCCGATCGTCCCAACTGGGCTCCACTACTGATCAACGGGAAAGAAAACAATACAACGAACACGATCTTCATCAAGCTCCCACTTGAGCTCAGTTGCGTCACCTGCACGGGAATCATCGGCACTTGCAACTGTTTGGAAGTATATCTGTGAGCCACGAGGACTCAACAATCTCACACCCGCGGGATCAAGACTACTTAAGCTTATGGGTAGGGAAAGGTTATGAGGTGGAGCTGCAGAAAGCACTAAGCATATATGGTGGCTAACATACGCAAATTAGAGCGAGAAGAGAAGCAATGCCACGCTCCTGAACTAGAAGTGATCAAGAAGTGACCCTGAAACTACTTACGTTCAAACATAACTCCAAAGCTATGTTCACTTACTGGACTCCGCCGGAAAGAGACCATCACGGCTACACACGCGGTTGATGCATTTTAATTAAGTTACGTGTCAAGTTCTCTACAACTGGACATTAACAAATTCCCATCTGCCCATAACCGCGGGCACGGCTTTAGAAAGTTCAAAACCCTGCAGGGGTGTCCCAACTTAGCCCATCACAAGCTCTCACGGTCAATGAAGGATATTCCTTCTCTCGAGAAGACCCGATCAGTCTCGGAATCCCGGTTACAGGACATTTCAACAATGGTAAAACAAGACCAGCAAGACCGCCTGTTGTGCCGACAAATCCTAATAGGAGCTGCACATATCTCGTTCTCAGGGCACACCGGATAAGCTAAGCGTACAGGTACCAACATAACCCAAGTTGCCAAGGGACGGTCCCGCACGGTGCTCTAGTTTGGACCAACACTCAGAGGAGCACTGGCCCGGGGATTTAAAATAAAGATGACCCTCGGGAGCGCGACTCCCAAGGGAAAAGGCTTAGGTGGAAAATGTTAAAACCAAGGTTGGGCCTTGCTGGAGGAGTTTTATTCAAAGCGAACTATCAAGGGGTTCCCATAACACCCAACCGCGTAAGGAAAGCAAAATCAAGGAACATAGCACCGGTGTGACGGAAACTAGGGCAGCAAGAGTGGGACAAAACACCAGGCATAAGGCCCAGCCTTCCACCCTTTACCAAGTATATAGATGCATTAATTAAAATAAGAGATATTGTGATATCCCAACATATCCATGTTCCAACATGGAACAAACTTCATCTTCACCTGCAACTAGCAACGCTATAAGAGGGGCTGAGCAATAGCGGTAACATAGCCAAACAACGGTTTGCTAGGAAAGGTGGGTTAGAGGCTTGACATGGCAATATGGGAGGCATGATAAAGCAAGTGGTAGGTATCGCGGCATAGCAATAGAGCGAACAACTATCAAGCAAAGATAGAAGTGGTTTCGAGGGTATGGTCATTGAGGGAGTCCTGGATTAGGGGGTGTTTGGGTAGCCGGACTATACCTTCAGCCGGACTCCTGGACTATGAAGATACAAGATTGAAGACTTCGTCCCGTGTCCGGATGGGACTTTCCTTGGCGTGGAAGGCAAGCTTGGCGATGCGGATATTCAAGATCTCCTACCATTGTAACCAACTCTGTGTAACCCTAACCCTATCCGGTGTCTATATAAACCGGAGGGTTGTAGTCCGTAGGCAATCAACTCCATATACAACAATCATACCGTAGGCTAGCTTCTAGGGTTTAGCCTCCTTGATCTCGTGGTAGATCTACTCTTGTACTACTCATATCATCAATATTAATCAAGCAGGACGTAGGGTTTTACCTCCATCAAGAGGGCCCGAACCTGGGTAAAACATCGTGTTCCCTGCCTCCTGTTACCATCCGGCCTAGATGCACAGTTCGGGACCCCCTACCCGAGATCCGCCGGTTTTGACACCGACATTGGTGCTTTCATTGAGAGTTCCTCTGTGTCGTCGCCTTTAGGCCCGATGGCTCCTTTGATCATCAACAACAATGTGGTCCAGGATGAGACTTTGCTCCCCGGATAGATCTTCGTCTTCGGCGGCTTCGCTCTGCGGGCCAATTCGCTCGGCCACCTGGAGCAGATCGAAAGCTACGCCCCTGGCCATCAAGTCAGGTTTGGAAGCTTAAACTACACGGCTGACGTCCGCGGAGACTTGATCTTCGACAGGCTCGAGCCACGGCCAAGCACGCCGCACTATCTCGAGGGGCATGATCTAGCTCTGCCCCCGGACAGTGTCCTGGAGGCCGCACACGCATCGGTTCCGACCCCTAATTCGGAGCCTATTGCGCCAATCGAGGACGAACGGTTGGACGTCACCTCGGGGGCTGCGATCCCGAAAGCGATCGAGCCGAACGCTAGCCCCGCACTCTGCACGACCCGTGACTCCGAGGATCCGGACTCCTCCCCGGACTCCGAACCCCCCGCGCCCCTGCCAATCGAATCCGATTGGGCGCCGATAATGGAGTTCACCGCCGCAGACATCTTTCAGCATTCGCCTTTTGGTGACATCCTGAATTCTCTTAAGTCTCTCTCTTTATCAGGAGAGCCCTGGCCGGATTACGGTCAGCGAGGGTGGGATACGGACGATGAGGAAATTCAAAACCCACCCACCACCCACTATGTAGCCACTGTCGATGATCTAACCGACATGCTTGACTTCAGCTCCGAAGACATCGACGGCATGGACGACGATGTAGGAGACGAACAGGAACCAGCACCTGTAGGGCGCTGGAAGGCCACCTCGTCATATGACATATATATGGTGGATACTCTAAAAGATGGAGATGGCGATGGAACAGTGGGGGACGACGCCCCCAAGAAACAGCCAAAGCGCCGGCGTCAGCAGTGCCGCTCTAAATCCCGCCAAAGCAAAAACGGTGATTCCGACATGGGAGATAATACTACCCCGGATAGCGTCGAAGAACACCCACCTCAGCAAGATTGGGCACAGGAAGATGGAAAAGCCAGCCCTCATGAGAGAGCGGCAGACCGAGAGGTCGAGGATAATAACTATACGCCTCCCTCCGAAGACGAGGCAAGCCTTGATGACGACGAATTTGTCATACCATAAGACCCCGCCGAACAAGAGCGTTTTAAACGCAGGCTTTTAGCCACGGCAAGCAGCCTCAAGAAAAAGCAGCAACAACTTAGAGATGCCCAAGATTTGCTAGCTAACAGATGGACTGAAGTCCTTACAGCCGAAGAGTATGAACTCGAACGCCCCTCCAAGAGTTAAACGAAGCGCAGGCCGCTACCCCGGTCAGAGGAGGAAGCACCTACATCACTAGCACATGACATGGCAGACCGGCCACCTCGCGGCCGCGACAGAGAGGCCTCTCGGCCCTCCACCCAAGCCATGCCCCGACGCTGCTCAACTAAGGCACGAGAAAATGCGCCCGACCTGCGAGACATACTAGAGGATAAGGCAAGACAAATAAGATCGATCTATGGATCGCGCAGGCGCCCTACTGCATGTGACAATGATCTTCACGCCGGATACAACAAATCCGGCCGGGCCGAACACAACATACATAGCTCTTCCGAGATGCGTCATGATATAGCCCAGTACAGAGGTGCCGCACACCCGCTATGCTTCACGAATGAAGTAATGGATCATTAAATCCCAGAGGGTTTCAAACCCGTAAACATCGAATCATATGATGGCACAACAGATTCGGCGGTATGGATCGAGGATTATCTCCTTCACATCCACATGGCACGCGGCGATGATCTACGCGTCATCAAATACCTCCCGCTCAAACTTAAAGGACCGGCCCGGCATTGGCTTAACAGCTTGCCAGCAGACTCAATCGGTTCTTGGGAGGACCTGGAAGCCGCATTCCTCGACAACTTCCAGGGCACTTACGTGCGACCGCCGGATGTCGACGACTTAAGCCACATAATTCAGCAGCCAGAGGAATCGGCCAGACAATTCTGGACACGGTTCCTAACAAAGAAAAACCAGATAGTCGACTGTCCGGACGCAGAGGCCCTAGCAGCCTTCAAGCATAACATGCGCGATGAGTGGCTTGCCCGGCACCTGGGATAGGAAAAGCCAAAATCCATGGCAGCCCTCACGACACTCATGACCCGCTTTTGCGCGGGAGAAGACAGCTGGCTAGCTCGCAGTAACAACTTATCAAAGAACCCTGGTAATTCGGATACCAAGGACAAAAGTGGCAGGACACATCGGAATAAGCAAAAACGCCGCATTAACAGCGACAGCGATGAAGACACGGCAGTCAATGCCGGATTCAAAGGCTATAAATCCGGTCAGCGAAAAAAGCCATTCAAAAAGAATACTCAGGGCCCGTCCAGTTTGGACCGAATACTCGATCGCTTGTGCCAGATACATGGCACCCCCGAAAGGCCAGCCAATCACACTAACAGGGATTGTTGGGTGTTTAAGCAGGCAGGCAAGTTAAGGGCCGAAAACAGAGACAAGGGGCTGCACAGCGATGACGAGGAGCCCAAGCCGCCGAACAACAATGGACAGAAGGGCTTTCCCCCACAAGTGCGGACGGTGAACATGATATACGCAACCCACATTCCCAAGCGGGAGTGGAAGCGTGCGCTACGGGACGTATACGCGATGGAGCCAGTCGCCCCAAAGTTCAACCCATGGTCCTCCTGCCCGATCACTTTTGATCGAAGGGACCATCCCACTAGCATCCGTCATGGCGGCTTCGGCGCATTGGTTCTCGACCCAATCATCGACGGATTTCATCTCACAAGAGTCCTCATGGACGGCGGCAGTAGCCTGAACCTTCTTTATCAAGATACAGTGCAGAAAATGGGCATAGATCCCTCAAGGATTAAGCCCACAAGAACGACCTTTAAAGGCGTTATACCAGGTGTAGAAGCCAACTGTACAGGCTCAGTAACACTTGACGTGGTCTTCGGATCCCCAGACAATTTCCGAAGCGAAGAGTTAATCTTTGATATAGTCCCGTTTCGCAGTGGCTATCACGCCCTGCTCGGACGAATCGCATTCGCAAAGTTTAATGCGGTGCCGCACTACGCATATCTCAAGCTCAAGATGCCAGGCCCTCGAGGAGTAATTACGGTCAACGGAAACACCGAACGATCCCTCTGTACGGAGGAGCATACGGCGGCTCTCGCAGCGGAGGTACAAAGTAGCCTTCTCAGGCAATTCTCCAGTCCGGCTATTAAAAAGCCAGACACTGCCAAGCGCGCCCGGAGTAACCCACAGCAGGACCTCCTGGCACACTCTGAGCAAGCGTAGCAATGCGGCCCCAACCCCAGCTTTCGCGACATAGCGAAACCAGTACCTCACGTACATAACTACGCCCTTAAAATACCATGGGCACAGGGGAAGGGGCACAATAACGGCACGCCCAAAATACGGCTTAAAACGTACTAGGGGCTGCCGGATTCTTTTTTTAATTTTTTTCTTACTTTCAGGACTCCGTACTTCGGACGACCTGTTCGGCAATACGACTGTCGCACAAACGATGCAAGATCCAGGGAGGCAGACAAGCCATGCCGCATTGTGGAACTACCAGGTGGTCTCTATTATGAGAGGTATACCTATTTTAAATACAATTCCGCGGCCTGCCCCTGGTCAAGACATACTGAATAGTCCAATATCTTTTGCTTACCGCACTATTTGTATCGTTCGGCTTTGATAAATAGCCTCTCTATAAACAATGCTTAGCTTCTTGTCTATTTTTTGCATTATCTTCTTTTCACATTTATGTTTATTAAATGACATGATTGCACCCGTACACCATGGTACGGCAAACACGCCAGGGGCTTCAGTACCCCTCATGATGGTGTGAGAAGTCCGTACACTTTCACAAGTGCGGCACCCCGAACTTATAGCACTATATGCATCGGCTCCGAATCATGATTTGGGTCAATAGTTGGGTTTGCCCGGCTCCTATGTTTTGGTGCCTTACATTCCACTCTATCGGCTAAGGTAGCACTAGGAGACCACTGCGATTGTGCCCCGGTTCAGCTGGGTTAAGCACCTCAGTGGAGAAAGCTAAAACTAACTGTCATGATGAGGCGAGAGACCTGTCGCTGATCGAGAGGTTTTTTGAGTCCCTAAAGACTTATGCCACTTCGAGCGAGGAGCTGGCTTTGTCCGGCCAAGGCGTGGATAGCGCCCCGAACTCGGTCTTCCGAACTAGGGGCTTCGCCTAAATTTAAAATTATAGAGTTCTATGGCTAAGTGAGAGTGTTCAAGCATTATAGTCCGATTGCCTGGTTCGTTGTGCTGAGCGCCTCCCTCGAAGGACCCAACTATGGGAAAAAGAGCGCTCAGGTTTATCCGGAACACCCCAGCACTAGTGGCATGGGGGCAGAAGCCGACGACTGGCCATCTCTCAATTTTTTGATAAACGGCCGCACAGAAAGTAATATTTTAAATTCAGTAAGCATTGCTTAGCGCATATGAACAAGTTTTCAGCGCACAGGATAAACACGAGCGAGTTCATTCAAAAATCACATCCTTGGTACATTCATCCGCCACAAGGCGGGCACCTGCAAGAACATCCTTGTAGTAGTTCTCGGGCTTGCGATGCTCCTTCCCCGGCGGCGGCCCGTCCTTCACAAGCTTCTCACCGTCCAGCTTACCCTAGTGCACCTTTGCACGGGCAAGGGCCCGATGGGCACCTTCGATGCAGACAGAGCGCTTGATGACCTCGAGCCTCGTACAGGCCTCCACCAGCCGCCGCACCAGCCCGAAATAGCTCCCAGGCAGGGCCTCTCCGGGCCACAGCCGAACTATGAAGCCCTTCATGGCCTGTTCGGCCGCCTTGTGGAGCTCAACCAGCTGTTTCAGCTGGTCGCTCAAAGGCACAGGGTGTCCGGCCTCAGAATACTGAGACCAGAACACCTTCTCCGTCGAGCTGCCCTCTTCAGCTTTGTAGAATGCGGCGGCGTCGGATATGCTGCGGGGAAGATCTGCGAATGCCCCTGGAGAGCTCTGGATTCGGGTAAGTAACAAGTAGTTTACTTTTATATTTCTGCTTTGCATGAAGAATGCCTTACCCGCTGCTATCTTCCTCATCTCCTCCAACTCTTGGAGGGCCTTTTGGGCTTCGGCCTTGGCAGACTTGGCAGTCTCAAGGCCGTCGTGAGCTCGGATGCTTGCCCCTTTGACTCAAGCTCCAAACTCTCATGTTTTTTCATGAGAGCATGAAGCTCTTGCTGCACCTCGCCGACCTGAGCCCCAAGTCCGTCTCGCTCGGTGCGCTCCGCGGCCGTTTTCTTTTCGGCCTCAGACAGCGCCTGCATAAGGGTCGCCACCTCAGTCGTGGCCCCTACAATAAGCAGTACAATCCTGTTATTTTTTTGCAATCACGCCTTTTTATAGGCACTTTTTCTGCAAGGTATTTCTTACCTTCTCTCTCCTCGAGCCGCCGCTTGGCAAGGCCGAGCTCTTGCTCGGTCCGCTCGAGGTCCTGCTTCAGGACACCCACCTCCGCAGTCAGTGCGGCGGTGGATAGCAGCGAAGTCTGCATACGCATATTGACTCTTTTTTGTTAGACTCTTGCGATATTTAATAGATCCTGTATTCGGCTTTTCTTTCCGAACGCCAAATAGAGCATCAGGGGCTACTGTCTATGCGGTAATATTTTTACATATTTTTACTTACCTCAAAGCCTGTTAGAAGGCTAGCGCAAGCTTCAGTCAGTCCGCTCTTGGCGGACTGAACCTTCTGGATCACCGTACTCATAATAGTACGGTGCCCCTCGTCCATGGAGGCGCCGTCAAGCACCTCCAGCAGATTGTCCGGCACCCGCGGTTGGACGAAGGCCGCCGGCTCAGAAGGCTTGCTCCTCTTGGAAGGAGTTCGCCTACCGCGGTCCGGAACTGTGGAAGATTCCGGCGTGATGTCCGGCACAAAGCCGGACTTGGAGCCCTGGGGGGCCTTATCCCCTTCACTCCTGGAGTCCGGGAGGTTGCCTTGCGGCTCCTCCAGGACCACCTCCTCCTGCCCCGGAGCTTATCGTGACGCCACTTCGACGTCGTCTGCAGCGCGGGAGGAGACAGCGGGCGGAACTGAGTTCACGTCCGATGAGTCCAGGGAGCCGCCCGACGATTCGTTGAATTCGGCCCGGGGCAGGCTGCATAATTACGTTCGACATTAGGGAAAGCTGTGCAACAAAGGAACATCATGAGTTACTCTGATATCCGAACTTACGATTTCGCCGAACGCTTGGCCCTGTTTGGCCATTCCTCTCTGCCCTCTTCGGCGTCGGGGGAGTAGTCTGGCGGAGGGGTCTTCCTTTTCCTGGACCCCTCGGCCTCCCTCGTTGGGGCGGCCTTCCTCTTCTCTCCTCCCTCCGCTGGGGGGGGAGAGTTTCCTTCTTCCTCCTCCTCGTTTTCATGGGAAGTGGGCGTCTCGGACTCGTCGGATGACGAGTCCGACACCACCACGTTGCGGTCACTCTTTCGAGTCCCCGTGGTCTTCTTCTTCTTGGCCTTCTTCTCCGGCACCACATAAGGCGCCGGAACCAGCAGCTTCACTAGTAGAGCTGGGGCTGGGTCTTCGGGCAGGGGAGCCGGACAGTTAATCGGTCACGGATATCGCTCTCCAAGCCTGTCAAAGGTAAGGGAGTTTAGATCCCGCATAGAGTCAAACTATGAAAAAAGCTTAACATCCTGTAAAAGGTGAAGATAGCTTAACTCACTAGCGTGACGCTGCGAGCTGTATCCGCGGTTCTCGAAAGCGGATGCGGGAGCCTTGGCGCCCTTGAATAGCACCTTCCAGGCATCTTCGTACGTCGTGTCGAAGAGCCTACTAAGGGTTTGGTTCTGCGCCGGGTCGAACTCCCACAGATTAAAATCCTGTTGTTGGCACGGGAGGATCCGGCGGACGAGCATAACCTGGATTACATTAACAAGCCAGATTGGCTTGTTCACCAGGGACTGGATGCATGTTTGCAATCCGGTCACCTCTTTTTTGTCACCCCACGACAAGCCCGTCTCTTTCCAGGACATAAGCCGCGTGGGGGGTCCGGATCGGAACTCGGGGGCTGCGATCCAGTTCGGATCGCGTGGCTCGGTGATGTAAAACCACCCGGATTGCCACCCTTTTAGGGTCTCCACAAAAGAGCCCTCGAACCATAGGGCGTTGGCCATCTTGCCCGCCATGGCGCCTCCGCACTCCGCCTGGCTGCCGCGCACCACCTTGGGCTTGACGTTGAAGGTCTTGAGCCAGAGGCCGAAATGAGGGCGGACGCGGAGGAAAGCCTCGCACACGACGATAAACGCCGAGATGTTGAGGATGAAGTTCGGGGCCAGATCGTGGAAATCCAGGCCGTAGTAGAACATGAGCCCCCGGACAAATGGGTGGAGTGGAAAACCCAGTCCGCGGAGGAAGTGGGGAAGAAATACTACCCTCTCATGGGGCCTTGGGGTGGGGAGAAGCTGCCCCTTTTCGGGAAGCCGGTGCGCGATGTCCTTAGAAAGGTATCCGGCCTTCCTTAGCTTCTTGACTTGGCCCTCCATAGTGGAGGAGACCATCCACTTGCCTCCCGCTCCGGACATTGCTGGAGAAGGTTGAGGTGGCAAGTGCGGCTTGGGCGCTAGAGCTCGGGTGCGCAGGAGATGGATAGGCAAAGGAGGAAGAAGGCGTAGGTAAAAAGGTGGATCCTTATCCCCTTATATGGGCGGATGCGGTTGTGCGTCCCCACCAGCCTAGTAAAACTCGCTTGCCTCCCAAGCGCCGTGATAAATGGCGCGGTTGGGTTACCCACGTCCGTATTGATGAGAATCCCGTAAAGGGGGTACACGAGCTCTACTTTGACAAGATGTGCCAAGGAAACCGCCTCGCAAAACATGCTGAGGTGGAAAAGTAAAAACGATTCGAGTAAAGGACTTGGCCGTAGTGTGATGACGCACTGCGGAATACGTCAGTAGATTTGATTTGTGTTTATATCATTCTCTCTATGGCAATATGTGGAAGCTTATTTTGCAGAGCCGGACACTACTCTTGGTGTTTACAATCTTCTATGAAGGACTTGGAGGAGGAACCCGCCTTGCAATGCCGAAGACAATTTGCGCGTCGGACTCGTCGTCATTGAAGCCTGGTTCAGGGGCTACTGAGGGAGTCCTGGATTAGGGGGTGTTCGGGTAGCCGGACTATACCTTCAGCCGGACTCCTGGACTATGAAGATACAAGATTGAAGACTTCGTCCCGTGTCCGGATGGGACTTTCCTTGGCGTGGAAGGCAAGCTTGGCGATGTGGATATTCAAGATCTCCTACCATTGTAACCGACTCTGTGTAACCCTAACCCTATCCGGTGTCTATATAAACCGAAGGGTTGTAGTCCGTAGGCAATCAACTCCATATACAACAATCATACCGTAGGCTAGCTTCCAGGGTTTAGCCTCCTTGATCTCGTGGTAGATCTACTCTTGTACTACTCATATCACCAATATTAATCAAGCAGGACGTAGGGTTTTACCTCCATCAAGAGGGCTCAAACCTGGGTAAAACATCGTGTTCCCTGCCTCCTATTACCATCCGGCCTAGACGCATAGTTCGGGACCCCCTACCCGAGATCCGCCGGTTTTGACACCGACAGTCATCTTGCCTGAGATCCCGCAAGGAAGAAGAACGAGTCCATGAAGAAGACAAATGGATGTAGTCAAACGAATCCTCACAACTCTGGAACGAAACCGAAGCTAACGAGAGAAGCAACCCGTAAAGAAGTAAGCAACATAGTAAACAACCACCACATAAACATGGCATGATGCACAATCAAGTATGATGCATGTCCGGTTTAAAGAGGCATGGCATGGCAAAGTGCACAAGCAAAACTACAAGTTAAGTGGAGCTCAATATGCAACGAGTTGCATATTGACGGAACACCACATCAATTATTTAGTTCACTCCCGGTTAGGTACTCAACAATATTAAATGTTGGTTAACATGGCAAGAGGTGAAGCATAACAAAACTATACTATCTAAACAATTTAAATGGGGCCGGATATAACAAGCAATAAATCCGGTAATCCCCATATGCATTACCAATTTGGTGCAACAACAATTTTAAACATTTAAATGTTATTATCAATGTGGCGGAAACGTGGCGGAAACAGCGAATGGCATGTGCAAGTTTTATGGAAATGTTGATATGAACATGATATGAAGCATTTGTCAATGTGGCGGAAACAAAAGGGGTGCCACGGCAACGACAATGGAAATGGTGCCACGGCGGCGAAATGGAAATGATGCCACGACAACATTCCGATGATCCGGTAGCTCGCGGGGATACTGGTGCAAAAGGAAAAGTGACGGGAGCGGGTCATGCAAGGATGGAGGGGTGCTCCCGATTACCGGGTGTCCCACATGACGGTGGCAAGGCAAAAGAGGGGCTTCATGCAACGAACAACTCCGACACGGAGCAAAACATGGGCATCTCATACACCACAACATGCATTCGTTCACGGGCGTCGTCTCAGCGTTATACCTTTGAAGTGTGCGGTTTTGCGACGTTTCAAGGTCATAGTGGAAGTAGAGGTTCACAAGTCGAAGAGGAAGTAGTCGTTCATGTTTGAGGAGCGGTAGTGGTACACGGTCGTCATCTAACTTGGTGTCACATCGCGTAGTCGTACACATTCCGTAGATGTTCATGTCATCGGTGTCATGGTACTTGGGGTCTTCGGACTTGCCGGTCCCGTTTTTACGACGATAGTCGTTCACGTTCGTTCGGAGAGGTACTTCATGACTCCAACGTCTTCGGGGCGATGGTAGTGGTACACACGAAGGTAGTCGAACTTGATGGATCCGAGGGCTCCGGGCGTCGTGGTACTTGTCGGTCCAGGTCTTGAGACATACTAAGCATCGGTGGCCTTCGAGGAACTCGGCATGACCAAAACGTAGCATAACAAGGTCCCGGTTGCGGTCGTGTGGACGTTTTGTGAACAGGAACTTGCCGGTCGAATCCAAATCGAAGCAAGACCAAGGAGGCCTCGGGTGGGCAGTAGCAAGGCAGGCTACAGGACATGTCCGTGGCCCATGGAGAGGTCGAGCAGGACGTCGAGGAGGGCAGCAGAGGCGACGGACGGACCAAGGGGCCAAGGCCATGGCGCAAGGAGGAGAAGCAGGGCCAGGGGCATGTCGGGGTGAGGAGCTCCTGGTCGCAGCGGCGTGGCGCCGGAGCATTTGCTCGCCGGATGAAGCGGCACGCGGCCACGGAGGATAGGGACGCGGCGGGACAGCGGCTAAGCGACGAGGAGGAGGCAAAGGGGCCTCGCTGGAGGTCGAGGTCGAAGGGAATGGGTCGAGGGGCTCCTCCCCTGGCGACGGAGCTGACGAGGAGGTCCTGGCACGGCTGCGGTCGAACACGATAGCTGAAAGTCGAGGTTGGCAGCTTGGGCCTCCATGGTGGCGCGGCGCGAGGAAGGAGAGGTCGGGGCGTCCGGCATGACTCCCTGGTGCGTGAGAAAAAGAGCAAGAGGAGGGAGAGAAGGGGCGCGTCGGGGTCCCGTTGAGTGGCGGCGCGAGGGAGATGGGGATCGAGGAGAGGTGGATCGAGCTAGGGTTGAGAAGGGGTGCCGGCTGGGCTGCGGGAAGCCTTGGGCCAAATGGGCCGCAGGAGGCCCAAATGGCATGGATGGGCTCTCTCTCTCTCCCTCCTATTTCCTTCTCTTTACATTAACAAAGAAATAAGAGAAAGGAAAAGAGAGAAGAGAAGGTTAGAGGAAGAATTTGGGCATGTGGTTAAATTTTCTTGGACTCACAAAAATATGCTCGGTCCGAGAAAATTAGAAAAGGCCAGATTGAACAATAATAATTCAAACTCATTTGAATTTAATTCAAATGGGTTTGAACTAGGACGAGGTTTTAGGAGTATCCAAAAATGTTGAGAATTTTGGTAGAGCTCCAAAAAATGGTAAAAGAATTATTGGCAAGGCTGGAGAGTCGAAACTTGAAGAAGAAAAAGGCCAAGGGATTTAATATGCAAGTGTGTTCATGGGTGATTCCAAAACAATGGAATATTTTATAATATCTCCCTAAATATCGGGAGGGTATGTTATAAAGAGAACTCACCATGTGAATTCCCTTGATTTAAATGGATCAAAGATCCATGCCATTTATTTAGTTGAGTTAAAAAAAGAAAAGACATGATGGCATGATGACATGATGCAATGCACATGATGCAAAGATGAAAGCAACGAACCAAAAAAATCAGACGATGAATCTCAGAAACCCTCGAAGGCATCTGAAGCTCCAGTCTTGGGGCGTTACAACTTTGCAATTCGGGTACAACAATTTCTTGTGATCCTCTAACATGCGCTGCAACTTCAGCCTCTCCTTCTCACTTGCGTAGTTTCTCTTTGCATCGGCAATGGCCCGACCTAGATCATCAGCGAGCTCATCTGATGCCTCTTCTTCAGCTTCTGCCCGCATTGCCGGCTCAGCTTCTTCCCCCATTGTTGTACCATCGTATTCAGGGAACCCATGGCCAGGATAGTTGTCGTCATCCTCTTCTTCTTTATTTTCTTCCATCATAACCCCTCTTTCTCCGTGCTTGGTCCAAACATTATGGTGGGGCATGAAACCGGACTC
Source organism: Triticum dicoccoides (assembly GCF_002162155.2). Lineage (NCBI taxonomy): Eukaryota > Viridiplantae > Streptophyta > Magnoliopsida > Poales > Poaceae > Triticum > Triticum dicoccoides. The sequence continues at coordinate 554,194,264 of NC_041388.1, read as the reverse complement.
AAACAGGTGCCAGTGAATGGTTCTTGAGTTAGAGCAATTGTGATTATTCTTACAGCCAGCACATGGACAAGACATAAAACCATCCGCCCGCTTGTTTGCCTCAGCTGCAAGCAGAAAAGTATGCACGCCTTTAATGAACTGGGGAGAGCATTGGTCATCGTACATCCATTGCCAACTCATCTTCATTACACAGCACCGAATAGACCAAATGAATACAAGTTCATACAACACTTATTCTCATAAAACAACATACAAATAACTCGCTAGCTAAAGCATTTAAATGCAACAAAAAATGCGATCAAGATCGCAACTAAGGTAAAATTGATCCAACAGCATAATGATACCAAGCCTCACTATCAATGGCATATTTTCTAATCTTCAAGCGCATTTTCTCCATCTTGATCTTGTGATCATCGACTACATCGGCAACATGCAACTCCAATTCCATCTTTTCCTCATCAATTCTTTTCAATTTTTCTTTCAAATGCTCATTTTCATTTTCAACTAAATTTAACCTCTCAACAATAGGGTCAGTTGGAATTTCCGGTTCACATACCTCCTAGATAAAAATATCTACGTCAACTTGATGGGCATAATTTATCATAAACATGAAATGCAACAAATAGTTATAAAAGAGAATATACCACATCCGAATCATAACCTAGACGAGGGCCGACGGGGATGGATATCAAAACCATGGCACTATTTATAACAAACAACGTACGGGTAAGATAATTATACAAGTAACTATATATCTAAATCACACAAACATGACTTTTTATATAAAAAAGATAAGAACAAGAGGCTCACCACAAGGTGGTGCCAGCGATGGGATGGTGCGGGGGATCGACGGTGGTTAGGACGGAGATGGGAAGGCACTAAGTAAACCACACCTTTATATGCAAACTAAGAGTTATTTTGACCTCAAATTGCATATAAATCAAATAAACTATCACGTATAATTCCTCCCAAACTAAAAACCCACAAATCACTATACTTATAGAGCATTGCAAGAGTTAATCTAGTTTTGTGATCACTTGGATGGATGGGGTGCCATCAAATCTTGACAAATTTTGGCAAAAATGGAGGATGAACTCGAGAGGAAGAGGAAGAAAATAGAGGAGAGGGAAGGGGAAGAATAGAGAGCTTGGGCTCGACGAAGGGTTTATATAGGATGATCTTTAGTCCCGGTTGGTTATACGAACCGGGACTAAAGGTGCATCTCTAGTCCCGGTTTCTCCCACGAACCGAGACTAAAGGTGTTGGTGGGGCCACAGCCTGACACCAGCCTGCCACCACCTCGTTAGTCCCGGTTCGTGGCACGAACTAATACTAAAGGTTCACCACGAACCAGGACTAATGAGCGCTGCCTGCCTAGCCATTGGAATCGGCACCAATGGTCACATTAGTGTCGGTTCAATTACAAACCGGGACTAATGAGCTAAACATTAGGCCCTTTTTCTACTAGTGCTAGTAGCTTAACAACAACCCGTTACGGTGGATGCCACGTGTCGGTTACCCTTAACGAAAACACATTCATGACACATCATTTATCGTCATGGAAGTGAACACTTTCATGATGATAATTTAAGTATTGTCATGGAATATTTCTACGACAACACAGATATGACTATCTTAATTCTGTCATAAAATCATCATGGATGTACATACATGATAGAAAATGTGACCTACTGTGATAAATACATATCATCATGAAAGTATTTTTTTATAGTGTGAGCAGGTAGACTATGGCTTGGACGATACTCCACACAAAATGTAGTAGCATCACGTAGATAAGATAGCTATGCAAAGACACAGGAAGCAAATTAGCATATGCATATATGCATCAGGACTAGCAGGGCGGCACCTAACATTATGGAGGCCCTTGGTGCAATTGAGGCATAATGAACATTAACATTAGTAACATATATACTTTCAACAATATATATCGTATATCATGAAAAATAGAAAAGCATTAACATAAAAACATAATTTTATTTGACAAATAAAGTCTGAATACACCATCTATATGTGATTATATGATGCAAATAATGATTATAATGTACTATAAATAACTACTGAATAATACAACATGGTGAACTTCGTTGGGAAGGGGGGCATATGCCCCCTGTCCATGTTAATTTTTGTTCTACAATTTTTTTAATTATTTAAGTATGTTGATATATTGAGCCCTTATTTAAGATGGGCCTAGACCGCCGCACCTTTTGCCATGGCCTAAGGCTGGTCCTAAGGACTAGCATGTTGAATGGGCCCCTTTTTTGTGTGCTTACATGTAGGTTCCCGAGTAGGTCAGTGAGGCGAGGGATGTGAACATGATGACGCCGAACGCGCAGGAGAAGTCGCACTCCCCGAGCCACAGCGCCATGTTGTTCCATATGCTAGGCACAAGCACGAATCCAGCTGCCACCATGGTTCGGAGCTGCAACAAAAAGATGAGGAAACGATCGAAAGTACACCTGATACACATATTACCCATACTAGTTGAGTGGTCGTGCGCTGCCATGGAATAAAAGAATGCAACCATGTCAATTGAACAATTGCACAATTGCAAAAATGATGCTTCAGCCAGAGGAGCTCTTCAGGTGTTTCGTTTGAATAGACAAGCTCCAGGTATTTCGCACTTGTTGTTCGCGGATGACAGTATGTTATTTTTCAAAGGCTCCATTGATCAAGCAGTAACCATTAAGAATATTCTGACAGGATACGAGAAGGGGACTGGGCAACTTTTAAGTCTAGATAAGTGTTCCATGATGTTTGGGAAAAAGTGCAGTTTGGAGAATCAAGTGGCTATAAGGGTAATCTTAAAAATTACGGTCGATGGGTTCGAGGATAAATATCTTGGACTCCCGGTTCTAGAGGGAAGAATGAAGGTTGATAAGTTTCAATCTAGTAAAGAAAAGGTTTTGAAAAAGCTCTGTGATTGGATTGAAAAATACGCTTCTTCTGGGGTGAAGAAAGACTTAATAAAGTCAGTTATTCGGGCTCTACCTGTGTATGTAGTGGGTATCTTTAAGTTTCCGGCTTCCCATTGTGAGGAGTTAACCCAGATTATTAAGAATTTTTGATGGGAAGACTCATTGGTTAGCATGGGACAAATTAATTAGGTCTAAAGAAAAGGGAGGTCTGGGATCATTTCTTAAAAAAATCAATGCAGGTTTTAAAAACTGTTCATGTATTTAAAAATTATTTATCTCTACTATTAAAGGAGAATCGAACGTCATGATGGTTCGACCTCCATCTTCTATCACCCCGCGCTAAAAAAGATAAGCATACAACATCCTACGTTCGAGGCCAGCGAAAGAAAAAAAAAACCTCGGATGCACGTCCCACCCGATCCACTCCCACGCCCCCATCACCTCCAAATCCAAACCACCTCCATGCCGATCCCGTGTCTCTCCCCAGAGAAATCTCTGTAGTCGGCTCCTACTTCCTCGCTTGACTCGGGCGCGGTTCACTTCTCCCCATCGTTCGTCCTGGGGCTACCTCAAGAACCGCACGTCCAAGTCCTCGCCGCCCCCTTCCTTCTAAATCCACAAGCCCGGGCTAGGGGAGGAGCGAGGACATGCTTACACCGGTGGGGATCTGACGACCTCATGCGTGGCGAGCGCGCGCGTGCTGGGCCTACTACGTATTGGCCGGAACGAGTCCGCCGTGCACATGACATGGTAGGTGGTTTGGCCTCCGTCTTGGCAGCGATGGCGGGCATCAGCGGATCGGAGGACATGGTCTGAACCAGCTGGACATCTTGGCGCTGTTGTTCATGGAGGGCGATGCAGGTTGGTCCAACCAATGGTGGCCTGGCAAGCCTCGTGGCGCTGGTAAAATTGCTCACTACTTTTTCTCTTTTCGTGGCTTCTTCTTTCCCATGAAGGTCACATAATCCCTCTAATTTGTACTATTCTTGCTTCATAATTCTTTTTTCTTAGTGGAATGGAGGAAATAAGATGATTAGACCTTTTGTTATTTTGTACCATTGAATTACTTGATGATGATCTCTTGCAGATCTCTGAAATGGAAAAAGTAATATTGCATCATCTCCCTGTACTCTGCATGGTCTTATTGGTTCAGCCGGGTGGCCGTGCACCCACTTCCCTAAACTTCGGTAAAACTAATCTTTCTCGTTAAGGTATATTTTTAGAGCCTAAACATATAAAGCTTATTTCACAAAAGGCTATCCTAACTTTCCAAATGGTTGCTTGTTTTCTGGTATAAATAGATTTAGTTAATGGGTTTTCAGAATCTTTAATCGTATAAATACGACACTCGCTTCTTCTCTCAACCATTTGGACAGTTATGTCCTGTTGAGTTCATGAATTGGATATGCATACTCTTTCTTTCCAATGCAGGTGCTGGACAATTTTATGAGGCATATTTAGCCAAAATAGATAATGTGCGCCAATGCTACGAGTTTGTTAACTATTTATACCTCAGCAAATATTACAGAAAGATGTTATATGGATCTACTGGTATCCAGTATGACAAATGTGGGAATATCTTGTGGTTGAACTTTGAAGCAGGAAGCTCTAGATGTTTATTTTTACTGTAAGAAGCTCTACATGTACTTCCTCCCGCATAATTGCGTGAGTTAAAAATTTGGCAAATTCTCGAGTCAGGAAACTAGAGTGAACTATCACAGTGGTCTGGTTACCAATTATGTGTTACAGCCCATAATGCAAGATGGATAGCTCTGCTATTTTTATTACCACACCTATAAATATCTCAATTAATGGTTAGTACACATCACCGATGCTTTTCTAAATTTACTCATTGTCATATTTCTTAGACTATTAGTTGGTCAGGCACAACACTCTTTTAACGCATTCTATAGTTCTGAAACTGGTAAAATTATATATTATCTGTACGTACTGTTAATATGATGTTTGTTTCAGCTCATGTATGCACCAAGAATATGCACTAGAATTTCTGGGCCTGCAGTTTATTCAAGGTTCTCGGATGGCTGCTTTCATGCTTGCACGGAGGATGCGAACACTAGATTTTATACATCATTTGCATTATATCTTTTGATCATCGTGATCCAGAAACAACCCCATTCATTAGAGGAGGACGGGCTGGGGAGGAGGCAGGAATCACGTCAACTCGCGGCGCTGTCGCCAGCCGTGCTGCGTCCTCTCGTCCACTGGTGGAGGACTTTTTCCCCTCGCCGCCATCCTACCTCCACCACTATAGCTGCGTGGCCGGGTCCTCCACCTCCGACCGCTGTCGACGCAGGCTCAAACTCATCGGGGTGTGCGGCCGACAGGCAACGACAGTGGCAGCGACGATCAGGAGAAGGCCGCCCAAGAAATGCCAGACATGAAACAAACTGACGGGTTAGTTTTCTGCCTCAACTTTACTTCACCAGTAGTTGATTGTAACGTGAATTCTTCTCTTCTTCTAGGTTGTTGGGAGGAGCAACGCTGCCCGCACGCGGCGGACGGAGCGGCTCCAGGTGATCAACGTGGTGCCTGAGCAGGACATCCGTGGTGTGAATTGTTATCTTATTATCTTTGCTCTTACTATCATGGCTGTGTTTACAATTTGGGGCTTTTAACTTCTCGCGTTTGAACAAAAATGACTGGGAGTGGGGATGGCATGAATAATTACAATTTGTGAATTGGCTGAAGGACGGAGGAGAATAACTGACTGTCGATGTGTCAAAAGTTGCTCATATCAAATGAAAATATAGATGTTATATTCAGTCATGAAGACATAGAGTGCGTTTCTGTATATGAAAATAGGATTGTCAATATATGTTATTTGGCTGTGAATAAATTGCATTGTGAATCACTTCAAATTGTCTGCGATAATGACCATTTCCTCAGAGAACAAGTGAATATGTAGGTTATAGTTCAAAAAGTTACACTGTATCATCAGTTCGTCACCTAAGACAACCTGATATTAGGTGAAATAATTCTCATCTATACTTGGTTCAGTGATACTTTTTCAATTACGCTAAACTTGCATCCTTCTATCAATAGTTTAGAAATATAGTTATGTTCGTTGATTTCTTAAATAATTATCCTACATAAGTAGTGGGTTTTTTCAGGGACTGCGCAAGTATAGTTTGTGGAGGATGGTATAGCGATCTGTTTAATTGCGGTTGATGATTCGCTTATTTTTGCAAAGATAGGCGCATCTCGCATTTTAATACGACGTAGCACAGTTACACTTTACTAACTGTGATATGTTTCTCCTTAATTTTGTTGATGTATCATTTATTAAACCGATTGAAACTATAACTACCTATTCACGCAAGGCTAAAAAAGTATGTGGAATTGATTTGTAATCAAATTTTCTCGAGGTAGGGACTTTCTGGATTGTTTGCTGTCTACAAATTCCTTCCCTGGACCCCACCTTGTGTGGGAGCTTTCAGCAATGGGTATGCCCTTTTTTTAGCTAAATTTCTTTTCAAGCCCATCCCAAAGCTTAAGAAATTGCCTGTTACTTTGGGAGATAGTGGTATTAAATGACCTAAATCTTGCTTCATATCCCTTCATACTCTGATACAGTGTTTGACCAAACCCGAAGAATTTTGGAACAAATAAGGTTGTGCCACTTCAGCACAAGATTTGACAAGGCATGTGGCCACACTAGGAGGTGATGTAGTGCTCGTCTCCTACTTGAGATGGAGAGCCAAGTTGTTTGTGTGCTTTATATAGTCTATAAGGTTTTCTGAATACATCAGATTTTTTATGTTCATTTGTAGCTTGAACCTTGTAGATGGTTTCTAGGCTGTAGGTATAATTTTTTCGTGCCAATGGCCGTAACACATGAAAGATCCAACAAGATTTTGAAGTGGCGTCTTGGATCCAGCTGGTGCACACTATTGGCTTCCAAGGCCTTGAAGGAGATCATGTATGTTAGGCTACTGACATGACAAGAATTTCGGTATAAATTGGAAAAAACTCACCTTTGGAACTGCTCTTTAAAGTTTTTCTATTCTGCATTAACACTCATGTGGCTACTATTTTGGGAATTCCAAGAGGTTACTATTTTAGATTTGCAATTATTGGGCACATAGTTTGAAGCTTGTGTTAGGGCATGTCACCATGGCTAAGCTACTAGGGAATGAGGGAAACTTTGCCATGATTTATGTCGACTCGGAGTCCTTGACTCCCTGTAACATGCATTTTATATTCTTGATTTGAAAGTTGACTATATGGTCTGCATTTAAATAGTGGATGAAATTATGATCACAGCTTAATTTTGTGTCCTATGGCAAGAAAAAGGGTCATATTTTTCATACCAGTGGTAAGTAGAGAACAACTAATTTAGCTTTTTCTACGTCTGCGCAAATAATTGTTTTGGTCCTGAATTTGTCGTATAAGAATAAGGTATGTCACTGAAGAACAGAAATGCAACCTTAGTAGCAATACTAACTTATGGCTAAACTATGATAGGTAGTGCAGGCTATAATGGCAGGCATTTGCAGACAAGATTGGTGCAATTTCAACCCCGTAAACTTTTCTCAAAAACAAAAACCCGTAAACTGATTGTTGCATAGTTTTTAGTTAGCTTTGAGTACTCTGGACAATATTATGTTCAGTGAGCAAGCATGTACTGGTTCATCTTCTATTTTATTTAATACTTTGTGCATCTTTTTATTTTTCATCTTAACAACTCAGTATGCTTTTGCTAGGTGCTTTGAACAGAAACAATGGCAATGAGTTCAAGTCGTAGCCAATGAGGAGCACAAGTCAGCATAATGAAAGAGTAGGGAAAATCACAAGAATCATTAATTTGAATGTCCTATTAGTCCAAAATCCGGTTGTTTGAGAAAAATACAGCTAAGCATGAGTGTTACCAACCCTTTAAAAGTCAAATGAAGAGCATTGTAAGCACTAGCTTATCATGTCAAAGGGCTGGCCCAAGATAATGCATATATTACAAAAAAAAAGTAAAATCACTTGATGGAGGGTAAAAGCCGGATAAATACAACTAGAGTGATATCATTGTGTTGTTCCGTGGCAACACATGGGCATTCGGCTAGTATAATTTTAGAAGTGCTCGCGTCTTTAAAATATATATTTGTAGTTTTAGAAAATTGTCTACACATTAAAAAATGATTGTTACATTTTTTTCAATAAATTATGTATACTTCCTTGAAACAAAAATAAATGGAAAAACATCCAAAAAGTTAAATAGAAATAAGAAAAGAATGAAAAAGAACAAAAAGAAGGAATAAACATAAACAGAGAAGATAAATGAGTGTATTTGACAAAAAATGTGTATATATTATATAAAAAGAATTTCTTCAAAAATTAGAAAAGGGGAAAAAGAAAACAAAAAAATGTATATGTACTCTCTCTGTTCCAAAATAAGTGTCTCAACTTTGTACTAACTTTAGTACAAAGTTGTAGTAAGCTTGAGACACTTATATTGGGAAGGAGGGAGTATTATATAAAAAGACTTTATTGGAAATGAAAAATAGAAGAAAAAGGAGGAAGAAAATGCATTAGTGCCATAAGAAAAAGATACATTAATTGTTGATCATCACGAACTAAAATGTGGTTGGATAGTTAGGAGGACTGTGGTATCCCCATTCCATCAGGGTTTAAGTCCTAGGCTTGACACTCTGACAACTCCATCAATCTCAGATGATGTGTTGGCTCAGTCTCTCGAAGATGCTTATAGTGATAGGTGTGCATGCGTGCGTTTATAAGAATGAATGTATGTGTGTATGTATGAGCGTCTATGTCTGTATTGTGTTCAAAAAAAAATTTGTTAATCATCTCAGCTTAAGAAGACACAATAGATACCCTAGCCTTATATACACAAGGCAAGCAAATAACATCCATCATCGTATACAAACTAGCCATCGTGTAGCTGTACGCCGGCCTCCATTTTTAGCTACCTTCACATATGCGTCCTCCTCATCTTCATTCTCAGATTCAAGGAGGGCAGCTAAACGAGTTAGGATCAACGTTTTGGCTATCGAACACATAGTTTTTACCCAGGAGGGGCGAAAAACTTGGTTACCACGGTAACCACGAAATACTAAAAAAAAGGGAACGAAATTCACAATCAAAATTTGAATTCAATTTTTAAGTTTAGAACGCAAATTTATAACTATGTACTAGCGCAGAGGCAGGTGGTCTGGTGTCGCAAGGTCTCGATCCCCCTCATATTTCTAGCAATTATCACGTTCAGGGTTGAATGCACTCTCCAAGAATAGAAATAGAAATTAGAAGAGCACGGTTGGCGGTAATCGAACCCATACGCGCAGTTGCTGATGGAAGATCATCAAACACAATAAGGATCGCCACAATGGCGCATCCTTGGCCTAGCCACGTCGGCAGGAGCTACTGTTATGTCGACAAAATATTTTCACCTCGTTGGTCCATTTGTATTTTGGGTATGCTAGCAATGCTATGAGACAAAACATGGTTCGCTTCGTTGTGAGAAAGAGATGGGAAGAGAAAAGCGACTTCAGCCTCCGCCCCACGCACGCCGCCTCCTCCTTTCACACACGCAAGCCTCCTCCTCTCCCTCCATTCTCTGCCCGTCACGCTCGCCACGGCCGAAGACCGCACCACCGGAGACCACGGGCCACTCAGAAAACAGCGGCGCTGAGGAGGCTTGACCCTTGGCGCAGACCTGCGTCCCCGAGCGGTGGTAGTGTCGGATCTCTCTGTCTCGCGAGGCTAGGCCTCCCATCCGCGCCGCGACGCCGCCGGCATGGAGGCCCGGGCTCGGGCAGCTGTCACGGTGTCGGGTGCGCCGGTGAGGTCTCTGGGGACTGCACGAGAAGGGACTGGCCTGGCTTCCAGTCATGGGTTTCGGCGACGCCAAGCCGTTGATCTGAGCCCCCATATCACGATGTGCCGACTCCGCCCTGATGCGTGGCGACTGGACCAATTGTGTTGTTTCGCGGCCTCTCGTCCTTGGC
>NC_041388.1:554168975-554183807 GCF_002162155.2 Triticum dicoccoides | reverse complement strand
TGAGCGTCGCGCTCCGGCCGCTCCACGCAGCCGGGCACAACTGCACAGCCTTCTAGCTCAAGATCTGATTCCAGGTACGTTCACCATTACCTGTTGCTATGCTCTGCAATGCTACGATGTGGGATCACTTAATAAGCACAGTGTGATTAATCTGTAGGAAGATTTCAGGAACTTTTGGTTTGAATGCCTGTGGGATGATGATTTGAAGTACACACAGCCTGTGTGTGACAAGGTATATTTCAGAAAATTCAGCTGGTGCATGCTGTTTCATTGGATAGCTAGTGTGCACCATACTGCACTTTTTTGGCCCTTGACTGGAGAGTGGCGGAGCCAGGATATTCAACATGGGTATGCGAAGTAAAAAATTTATTGCACAACAATGTAAGAAATAAAAAAGTTCATATTTTTTCCGAAAAGGGGGACTCTCTGGCCTCTGCATCAGAACGATGCATACGGCCAACTTATTAAAAAGATAAATGGGTTCAACAAGGTCTTAGAGTCTTAAAACAAAAATAAAGGAGAGCTCACAAAGAGCCAAAAGAGCCAAAAACAAACTGGCCATGAAAAGCCACAACTGGCTGGCATAAGAAGGACAAGTAAACTAATTGTCTATCCTATTACATGACCGTCATCCAAACCGATTGAAGATATCCCGTGCTACCATCTCCCAGCGGGTAGATCCAGTAACCAAACGCTCCCTGGCCTCCATCGGAGTGAGTAGCGACCATATACGGATCAACGCAGTGGCTCGGAAAATAACCTGTAAAAAATGAATATTTGTTGTTCTGTTAAAGACCAAATCATTTCTGCAGTTCCAGACTGCCCACAATAAAGCACAAACTCCTACTCGAATATGTCTCGTTGTTTCGGTCTCTATCCCGTTAAGCCACGTTCCAAATAACGTGTTGACAAAACTCGGTGGAGTAATATTAAATGCAATATGGATTGTCCGCCATAAGACTTTTGCTAACGGGCAATCAAGAAAAAAGTGTTTGATGGTTTCCTCCTAATCACAGAAACTACACCTAGTAGATCCTGTCCAATTACGTTTTGCCAAATTGTCCTTGGTTAGTATTACTTTTTTATGGACAAACCACATAAACACTTTGATTTTCAAAGGAACTTTAACAGCCCAAACATGTTTGGAGCTAAGAATTGAGCTTGAATTGATAACATCAACATACATTGATTTAACAGTAAACTCTCCAGACCTAGTAAGTTTCCAGCGTAATTTATCCGGTTGAGCTGAACCTCCATCAGTCTACTTACTAGGTGGAGTCATTCTTCCCAATAATTGCCAATTAGCGTCCTTTTGAACTGAGTATTAAGGGGGTTGGATTGAAGTACCGTTGCAACGAACGCCTCACGTCGTTGAACAATACGATACAGAGATGGGTATTGAATGGCAAGGGGGGTCTCTCCAAGCCAATTATCCTCCCAAAATCGTGTACTAGCACCATTGCCAATAATAAACTTTGTCCTATTAAATAAGGTTAATTTGACTTTCATAAGCCCTTTCCAAAAAGGTGAGTCAGTCAGCCTTGCTGTCACATGAGACAAAGTTTTGGAGTGAAGATACTTGCTACGGAGGATCTGCGCCTAAGTGGCATCCGTCTCAATCGATAACTTCCACAGCCACTTGCTGAGAAGACATCTGTTTTCAATAATAACAACGGAGAAACTACAAATTATTCATTATAGCGACCGTGTTTTCAATAATTCAGTTACATTGCAACAAGGACAAATGATGGTGTTTTCCTTTACTTGCACGAAGAATTTACCCTCAAGAGAAGTAATCAAGCAATCATTTAAATATTGTTCCTTCATGGTGGAAAATCTTTCAAATTTGAATGTTTATAATTCAGAAATTCACCTTGATTTCCTTGCACATCTTCACAAGTTTTGTAGCGAGCCAATGCAGACCATGCTCAAAATTGACTGGATTCTACAGTAGATTAGCCAAAACAAAACCAGGGAATAAATATAACCTTCAATTCTCGACTAACAATTCAAAGAAATTAAAATAAAACACTTCCAAAATAAAAACAATCAGACAATGGACGAACTGCGATGGTGCGGCGATCTGCGATGGCCGAGAGATGGTGCGGTGGCGGTGGCGGAGACGGTTGCTTTCGATAGCCGATGCGGGGATGCGATGTGGCTCCTTTTTTTTCTTGAGGGATTGATGCGGTGGCTCCTGTGGAGCTGTCTCCTCGACCGCGATTAATTAGCTAGCGTTAAGCCTCAAGGATAAGGCCCAGAGCACTGTACTAGCAACGTAGCAGCCCAACATATGCCCAACTGGCGCTGAATCATTCGCCACTTCCGTTTATCCTGCCTTATACGTACAATTAGACCGCCATGCGCTTTATAAACGCATATAGAAGCTTATATACTGAATTTTTCTGCCAAAAATATTGGGTATGCATCGCATACCCTTGCATTAGCCTAGCTCCGCCCCTGACATGTTTGCTAAGAGCATCTTCAGCCGCGTCCCCAACAGGCCCGTCCAAGGCCGTTTTTTAGCGCCGGCGCCGAAAAATCGGCCCAGTCGCGCCCCCACCAGCCTGTTTTTCGCCGGATTGGGCCGAAATTGGCGCCGGCGCACCCAACCCGAACCCGGCGCGCTGGGAGGCGCCCGGGGGCGCCGGCGCGGACGTTTTGGCGCGAAAGAGTGGCGGGACCGACGCGTCAGCGAGACGAAGGCTGGTCGTCCTCGTCGTCTCGGTTTTCCCGCGAGGAATCAATGCCAAGGCTGCCGCCGGTCAGCCTGCCATTGATTCACGTGCGGCGAAGTGCGGCGACGTCGCCCCGCCTTCCGCCACGTGGCCGCCCCCTAGCCGCTATAAAAGGCGATCCTGGCCGCGCCGGTGAGGCACCCATCTTCCCCTCCTCGCCGCCACACTTCCTCCTCTTTCTATCTCTCCGCCGTTCGAGCCCCTCTCTCCCCCCCGGCAACCATGAGCGCGAGGTACCCCGGCGACGCGGCGGCGGCCAATGGTTTCGGCCGCCGCTCGCTGCATGAGTGGGAGGCCTACCTCCTCCACGAGGCCAACTACCCTGCGCCGCCCGACATACGCGCTCCATCGTGGTGGAGGCTCAGCGCCAGCGGGGTCCCTGTCCCCCCTCTGCCCGTCCCCGAGACGCCCACCTATTTCCACATCGAGATCGAGCGTGCGCGGGCGTCCCTGACGGCCGAGGAGCGGGCGCTCCCGGAGTACGCCACCGGCAACCACGCGGCGTGGGCCACGTACTTCAGACGCCGGCAAGAGGAGCGGCTCGCCTCCACCAACAACACGCCGACGCCGCGCGGCCGCAACAACAGCGAGGGCCGCCGCCTGTGGTGGGGCGTCCCGGGCCGCACGCTCAGCGGCGTCCTCGCGCACCTCGAGGGCGGCAACGACCCGCCATTCGAGTACCCGACCGCTCTGGGCGGCGGCGCGTGGCTGCCGAGGAGGATGATGGGTGGTCATCCTCGTCTTCCTCCTCCTCCTCCCGATCCTCCTCTCACTCCTCCGGCGCGCCGGCGTTGGTCAGCGTCAAGCCAGAGTCGTCCGAGACGCCGCTCGGTAGGCGCACCCGCGGCGCCGGCCTCGTCATCAACGACAGCGGCCGTGGCTCCTCCTCCTTGGCCCCTCCTCGCCTGGTCAAGCCGAAGAGGGAGCCAGGGCTGGCGACGGTGAAGCCGGAGCCGGGGCTCACCGCCGTGAAGCCGGAGCCTACTCTCGCCGAGGAGGCCGACGAAGAAGAGGCCGCCTTGAAGTGGGCGCGCAAGGACTACGCGCGCATGGAGCTGGACCGCCAGCGCCGCGCCCTGGAGGAGATCGCCGAACGCCGCCGCCGTGAAGCAGCGCGCCGGGGCAAGGGGTCGAGCAGCGGCGCCGGCCGTGTCAAGGAGGAGAAGCAGGAGGACGACGCCGGCAATGACTACGCCCTGCTCAGCGCCTACTTTGGCCCGTAGTTTAGGGGTTTTTCCGTCCATTTTATTCGTGTAAAAAATGTCTAAATTTCGCCAAAATATGTCGTGTTTGTTGAAATTTGGCCGTGTTTGCTGAAATTTGACCGAACTGTGGGGACGTCTGGGGCCCGACCTGGGGGCGACGGCTGGGGACGTGCTCGCCCCCATGCCGAAAAAAACGTCGGCTCGCCCCCAAGCGGCGATTTTCGGCGCGTCTTGGGGGCGCAACGGCTGGAGATGCTCTAAATGATCCATTTGTTGATGTTAATTTTACCAGTCCTTTTGTTTTGATAATCACCTTCTGCATATGTGTTCCTGGGCAATAATTGAGGGCACATAATATATGGGTGATGGCCTTCATTGCTACAATTACTTTTTCTATCCCTCCTTAGTTTCTTGGATGTACATTAGTTTCTGTTTGCCCCTATGTTTTTAGAGGAAGTTTTCTTACTGCCACAGCTTGGTTGTTCTAACATGACAAATGTTGGTTTTATTATCCTGCTAAATACTGGATACTAGCTCATTTTACTTCAGCTCATAAGGAAAGGGATCTGTATGCAAAGCGTGTCAAGGGCCTGTATGCTGTAATAAACTCATATAGCCGGTTCATGTTTACCCTTGTCTTTACACATATGATTGGGACTAGCGAATTCACATATATAAATATGTTTCTAGAGCAAAGATGGCAAACACTCCATACACAACCACAAGGATGGTGATTCAAACGTTTCTAGGATGATGGGACTTGAGGTCAAACCGCACAGGTTTACTTTCAACTTCGCTTGTTGATATTTCTGGCATATACTTGATGAAATACATAAATATGTGTTCTTTCTTATAGGTTAGCACCAGAATCAAGCATCAGTTCAATGGGAATTGGAATGATGAAAACACTTATCGTGCCTCGGAGTGTGGCACCGAAGAGAAGGACGAGGAGGCCGAGCAGTCATTGGTGTCTTCGTCTTCGCCGGTCACGCTGCTGGTATGTTATTCTCCTTTTCCTGCTCCGCTGCCCAAGATACTCCACCACCACGGGATTCGAGTATGGCCTTGCCTTGGATGGGTTGGGGATGATCAGTTCGTCTGGATTATGCCATCCTCCTTGGATGTGATTTTCATTTGATTTTCCTGCTTGTTTAGTTTCTTTTCTATGCATGGTGTATATGCCCTTCGATGGATTGTGTTAATGCATCAAATAGGATGTTTGCATATATTTTATCATGGATCTTTATCCACAATTAATCTAACAACTTTTTGTTCTGATGGCTGCAATTAATTATGTGACAGAAAAGGTGTGCCTTGTTTGTCTGTTCAAATGACTAAAAGAAAATACCCCCTGCTTTTTATAGTACATATTCCCTTGACATCCATTCCAAAAAATTAATCACTTACATTTTAATTTATTTTAGCAAGGACTGGGTTGGGGAAAGCCCCACATTGTATATCTGCTTATGTTTCAGCTGAACACTTTTGAGCAGCTTCTTTATTTTGCTAGTGCGTAGATGTGGAAGACGGGCGACCGATGGCAATATGTTGATGTGGCTCCGAGCATGACTGATTCATGGAGGTACAGAGTTTGAATTCACTTTTGTATTATTATTAGGAGAATGGAGTAAAGCATATATGATGCCTTATCCTATCAATGCTCAGTTTCTAGAATTGTTTTCTGCAGATACGCCAGAATTGCCACTGGAGGACATGATGGATTTGTGTGTGGGATGGCACAAACAAGAGATTTTATCAGGTGAATTAGTGATAGTTTTGCTTTGAGAGTGTCAAGAAGAGTGACATGTATCGTGGTTAAAGTTAGCAAAGATATGTTAGGCTTTGATTTTCAATCGTTGGTTGTGCTCTGGCATCCACCTTGTAACACTGTGACGTAGACGGTAGACGGAGGGAGTACATGCTAATATAGACCTCCTTGGTTGCTCTGCTATAGGACTGAACACTTTAATGATGTATTTATGTTAAGTGGAGTATTTTTAACCTCTGCCTCTCATCTGGGATGCATATGCACGATCAAAATGGCATCGGCAAGATTTGTGCGCATAGGACGGCAGAGGAGGCCCTCTTCAAGAGGGAATAACAGGGCCATCATTGGAGGCATCCAGGTCGTCACTTTTTTTGCTGTGCCGGAGCACAACCTAGCATGAGAAAATAAATAACCGAGCTGGCTATATAGGAGATTGAGATGAAATTCGACTAACGTAGCCTGGGTCTCCCACACGACCCCGTTCCCTCTTGCCACCACCCTCACAAATCTCTCTTCCGCCATGCCGTCGTCCCCCTCGTCTGCCTCCAAGGTGAAGCACATCATGACGATGCCGGTTTGCTGCAACGTTGACCCCAACAGCCAAGGAACAACCCCACGCTTGTACAACTGCAGCTAACATATAGAATAAATGCGGCACACCATGGAAAGCCAGAGGAACATAGTTTCTGGGGCAATGAGGTCAAACTCTGTGAACACCATGCGGTGTTTTGACACAAGGCGCCAAAGATCAAGTACTATGTGTGCGCCATCAATAAGACCTTTGCCTAACGAGGCTAGAGGATGGTGCGTTCAAAGATTAATCCTGTTATTGACCATCACACAATACTCTTTTGTGTTCTCACTCCTTTTCTCTATGTCAACAATACTTTTAAGTGTAATACACAGAGGACAACTTGAGGAAATGTACCCACTAGGATGATGATAACATACCAATCAACCTTGCGGACGACACTATGGGTGGTGACTGTCACTTTATTCTTGAAACCGACAAGAGGGCTACCATCATGATGAACTGGTCAGAGTTTCGCTATCACACAAACATACAAGAAAGTCATTCCATTTCAAGTGCAAGTCAAGGCACCGCCTACTTTATGTTGATCTGAGGAACTCTACCTCTGCTTTTGGACATAGCCTTGCTTTTCGAGCCTGTTAGATTTTGATTTGAATCACTACTTAGGTCTTTGTGATCGGTCAAGCACCTTCTAAGTCCAACCCTTTTATATTAATATGAACCTGTTAGCTTCTATGAAATTACTATGCTTGCTCTATTGTATGAATGTTCTGATGCAATTGTGTTCCATGCATCATACTTTTAATCAATGTGGTTTATATGCACTTTCAAAACATAAACAAGCACACCAGCATGATTAGTGCGCACCAGAACGTCTCAAGAGGCGCCCCCCAACCACTAGTACATACACTACGCCACGACCAGCCATGGTGTCTGAAAAAAGATACTAGGTTATTTAACTATACGACAGGCGTTTAAATTCAAAAATTTCGAGAAAAACTGATTTTTTTTCTGCTCGCTATACACTTTTCTCATGGGGCATCGACAAAACTCAGTAACCACGCCATAACCAAAATTTTCAAGTCGTAATCAAAATCATTTTTTATGCTTTCGTAACCAAAACCTTGGTGAGGATTTGCCATGCTTAATTACTAAATTTGCCATGATCCACCAAATAATTTGACATGGTCAATTACTAAAAGTAGAAAATACTCCGTGTGTTGCTACGGGAATTTTTTGCATACATTATTTTATATATAAATAGGAGGACAAATGGACAGGAAGTAAGCGGTGATAAACTACATCAAAGGTAGAACAATAGGCAATGAAAATGGAAGATTTTAGCATGGAGAAAGCTCGCTTGATGCAACATAAGTCATTGTAATTAAAATGAAAATGTGAGGGAAGTGGTGTACTTGTCATATATACCGCAGAGATCCTTTTTCAGAAAACAAATATATATACCGCAGAGATATAATTTGGTCAATTTTCTTTGGTCCGAATTGACAATGATTTGACACTGATGCAAGGCTCGCAAAATGAGGAGCAACACTTCTTGGAGACGACACCTAATATGCATCCCTAACTCTCATGGATCACCAGGCTTTTAGTACAAAATGGTGCAACCATAACTTATATGATTAGACATTATATCAAGATTTGAATATGTTAGGAATTTAGTCTCCACATTTGTGTAAGTAGCCGATCTCTCATTTTTGAGATAGTTAATCTCTCTTCTATATCAAAAAGGAAAAGTTGATCTTTCTTCACTATATTTCAGGTAAAAATGTTAGGACAAAAACATGTTACGTACATCACGATAAAAAGATGTGAAAAATACGAACATTTAGTGATATAAATTAAGTTATAAGGTGAATCAATGAACCACATGACAATTGAGAACAATCAAATAAGATAAGCGATTACAAACATACATGTTGAAACTTTTTATATTCCAAACCTGCATATCATAATTATGAACGGCTATACAAAAAAATAGCAGACAGTGGAAAAGCATGAAAACTACATATATTTATTTTCACATGCAGTCAGCTTGGATTTTCATCAAATACCTTGTGGACACTTGTCATAGATAATTAAACTATACACACAAATAAATATGAGAAAGATTCATGATAAAATTTGGAAACACACTGCCATCACAGATGATGTAAAAGTCCGCTCATCACAGATGATGTAAAAGTTCTGGTGCAAACGGTGAAAAAAAAAAGATACGGTAAGCCTACAACGTAGGTGCACACCAAAACTTATCGAGATGAGAGAATTCCTTAGCTGGCCCTTTCTTAAAATTTGCTTTCCTTTTTGGCCCAAAAAACTTGTTTCTTCCCTTTTTGACACTTAAACTTCAATTTGTTCCTTACGTGACACTTCTCGTCTGTGACTGCAGAACATGGGACTTGCCTATAAATAAACGTACAAAGCAAAAGAAGGGGGCATCATGGAAGTAACGACTTGCAGACCGGCTCAACATCCAAACCCTTTCGATTGCCCACGAAGGCTGATAATTTGGTGGTCAGAGAGATCGGTATAGCATGGCCTGAAGGACAAATGAGAGGAGAAGAGAACGACGTATGAGGTGTGGAGATGGTGCGCGAGCTGGCCGCCGGTGTCCTCCTGGCTCCTCCACTGTCGCCGGATTGTTGGCAAGCCTCTACTTTGTGCCTCCACCGGCTGATCTTCCTAGACTAACCAGACTATATAGGCTGCCAGAAAAGACTTTTCATTTTCTTGCATTGACTTGGAGTGTTCATTACAGAAAGGAATGCAAGAAGGTGGACGTGTAGTCGAACATGATGAAGGACTAATGAGGGAGGGGGACGCAAGAGATCAACAACTCTTTCAGATTCAGATGTGTAGATAAGTGGGCCATAAGATAATGTGGCTTCACCAAACTGTAGTTTCTGGTGAGGTGGCAGGTTGCTTAGATGGGAGTTGCATTTCATCGATTACTATGACTTGTGAGGGTGTTAACAGGAAGGTTCATGGCTGAACCAAAGGAGAAATGAGAGTGGAAGTTGATGCATCTGAAGGAAGTGGAGTGTTAACCCTCATCAATGGAAAGTAATAAAGTCAGTTGGACACACATGTTGGAACCTTTACGTTGTGTTGCGGAGGAATCCTTTTGTAAAAAGAAATGACATCAGCAAGGCTGATGAGGTAGTGGGGCCACTGATGTGGATAAGATGCATGTCAAGAGAATTAGTTTAGTAGGGATGAACTATTTGGGTATTATAGATTTGCCATGGTCTAAAAAGCACTTTAAATTTTCTATGGTCAATTACTACAAATTTTCCATGCTCAATTACTAAATTTGCCATGATCCACCAAATAATTTGCCATGGTCAATTACGAAAAATTGCCATGGTCGAAAAAGTACTTAAAATTTTCCATGGTCAATTACTACAAATTTGCCATGCTCAATTACTAAATTTGCCGTGCTCGAAAAGCACTTAAAATCTTCCATGGTCAATTACTACAAATTTGTCATGCTCAATTACTAAATCTGACATGATTCACCAACTAATTTGCCATGGTTAATTACAAAATTTGCCATGGTCGAAAAAGTACGTAAAATTTGCCATGGTCAATTACTACAAATTTGCCATGCTCAATTATTAAATTTGACATGCTTAATTACTAAAATTTGCCATGGCCAACTACTAAAATTTGCCATGCTCAATTACTAATTTTCCATGATCTATAAAAAAATGCCATGGTCACACTAAAAGTTGCCATGGTCGAAAAAGTATTTAAAATTTGCCATGGTCAATAAACTAAATTGGCCATGGATAATTTCTAAAAACTTGCCATGGTCAATTACTAAAATTTGCCATCATCAATTACTAAATTTACCATGCCGAGAAAGGACTTTAAATTTTCCATGGCCAATTGATAAAACTTTTCCGTTGTCGAAAAAGGACTTAAAATTTTCCATGGTCAATAAATAAAATTTTCCATGGTCAATATACTAAATTTTCCAAGGTAAATTACTGAATTTAAATAGTCAAAAAAGTACTTACATTTTCCATGGTTAATAAACTAAATTTGGTAGGGCCAACTACAAAAATTTGCCATGGTCAATTACTAAAATTTTCATGGTAAAAAACCTAAAAAATTGCCATGAACATTTTTTCCTTGGCAAAAAATGATTTTATGGGCCCGTATGAATTTGCGAACAATTTCTTTTTGCAAAACGGTGAAAAAAAGAGGGAAAATGTTCTTTTAACATCCGGCAACTATAAATGCTTTTGTTCCCCTGGGAAAAACGTATATACATATTAGAATTTGCCTTGGCAAAAAATAACTGGAAAAATAACCAAAATGCCATGGCATATACGTATTAGAATATGTTGTGCTATTTTACTTAAGGCTCCCATACTTTATATGGAAATTGCCATTGAAAATTGAATGAACAGTGTAAACAGAGTTATGAACAAAAATTGCCATGGCAGATACATATTAAACTTTGCCCTGGTAAAATACATATGAACAGTCCCAACTCACAAATGCCATGGAGCTACCCATGGTAATATATACTTTTTTATTACCATAGCAACAGAAACATGATTTAATTTTTCATGGCAACATAAGTTGACTCGACATGGCAACATATTTGTCATGGAAACAAAATTTTGTCATGAATATAAAGTAACACCAAATTATGAAACAAAATTTGCCATGACGGATGCATGTGAAAACATTGCCATATTGTTTTGATTATACTTGTCATGCTTTGTATAAGAAAAAATTGCCATTATATGTATTCGTATATACAGAAAAAAAAATACATGACCCATAAAACTATAGAACTTATAAAACATAACTAGGGCAAAATCATTCGAGTACATATGACAAATCACACAATGAATAAGTTGTCGCAATTGCAACATATGATTTAGTTGCCATCGCAACATCATATATATAATTTAACAGAAAGTTTATATGATTTTGGTTGCCATAGCAACATATGCTTTTTAGTTGCCATGTGCACATATCAATTTTACTTGACACGGAATCTATAAAACTTAACAGAAAGTTCAGATGATTTTGGTTGCCATGGCAACACATGCTTTTTAGTTTCCATGGAAACATATGCCTTTTTAGTGGCCATGCAAGTGAGAGTGTAATTACAAAATTGTGCTATGTCTATACTGGGACAAAGACATGGTAATTTTGAAGGTGGATGAACTGAAAAAAATGAAGAGAAGGGTGAGCAGGATGCTACCTCCAGGTAAGGGGTCAGAACACTGGGCCTTGTGTAGTGTGTCATGGTGGTGGTCGAGTCCGAGCTGAGGTCTGGTCCTCGTCCTCCTCTGACGGCGACTCGTCCTATCCAGCTAGGTGAGCACCTTCGAGGCTGCTGCACTGTGTGCAGGGGCCTTGTGCAGTGCATGCGCGATGCCCCTTGAGAGCTCATATTCCATGTTGAAAACATGAAATTGCTGCTATAACACTCACATGGTCTGGTCCATGAAGCTCTCGCTCGTCCAACTCGGCTCCCTGCTCCTCTCGCTCGCTTACCCCTTTCACGCTTGCTCCACTGCTAACTCGAAAAAAATCAACTATCTTTTTTTTTCATTTGAAAAGCTTCACTAGATCATAAGATATTCATGATTTTTTCAAAGAATAGATTTTGAAAATGTTCTGAAGGAAAGAAAACCTAAATTTAAAAAAATTGTGAAGGTTCAAAATATTCGTTGATTTCAATAGTGTTGGCGAATTTGAAAAAAAAAGGTTCGCAAAATTTTAAAGGTTCACATACCTAAAAACTGTTCATGTAATTTAAAATATCCATGAGTTTAGAAAATGTTCATGAATTTGCAAAACAAAAACATGGAGTTTTAAAAAACTTCACGATTTTTTCGTTGTTCACAGTTTTTAAAATTATCATGAATTAAGATCTGAAAAAGGTAAAAAAAAAAAGAGGAAAGAACCCAAAACATACATGAAAAGAAAGAAGAAAAATAGAAAACCAAAAGAAAAATTATTAAAACCATTGGAGAAAACACACAAAAAAGAAATCAGAAGTGGATAGACTGGCTGGCACGTTGCTGCTATATAGATTTGCACTACTCTCATGTCTCAACCAGCGGCACACATCATTACAAACGGGGTCCATATCAACCCCCACAACTCCCTACTCACTGGGAGGTTCCAAATAAAGGGAGCTTAGTATCACGAATTTTTTTAAATATGTTTGTGAATTTTAAAATATTCTTGGATTTCAAATAATGTTCATGGATTAAAAATATTCCCAAAATTTAAAATTGTTCCTAAATTTGAAAAAATATTCATAGATTTGGAAAACAGTTGAGGATTTTTTGAATGTTCACAAAATTATAATATGGTCTTGTATTAAACGTGAAAAATGAAAATAAAAAAGAGAGAAGAAACCCCCCCAAAATATAATAATAATAAGGTAAAGAACATGAAAAAGAAGAAAAATAGGAATAAGACCAAAAGAAAAGTTATTAAAACCGTTCGAGAAAACACAAGAGAAATAAAGTCAAACCACTATAGAAACTGTCTCGGATGTAATCGATGAGGACAATTGGACATGGCGACCGCAAGTGATCTGTGACACTTTGATTGCATCAGATGCCGAAGCCATTTTAAATATCCCACTACATCATGGTGGTGGTGGTGATTTTTTCGCTTGGGCGTTTGACCGATCGGGCAGCAACTATGTAAAGACAGCGTACCGTGCTCGTATGACTCAAAAAGAGCGAGAATCTCTAGAGGAAGGGACGGCTACCGGGACCTCAGAAATAATCAACAGATGTGGAAGGCTCTTTGAAAGGTCAATGTGGTAGCGGAAGTACATGTGTTTTGGTGGAGAGTCCTTTGTGGAATCCTCCCTGATGAGAACACTCTGAAACGACGTCACATAGCCGAAATTAGCAGATGTAATATCTGTTGTGCAATGGAAGAGGATATCCAACATGCTTTGATTTCATGCTCACATGCAAAACGTTTTTGAGAGGAAGCACATGCGTGGTTTGATCTTTCGTCACCCCGGCTGCACCCTAGCTCGTGGGCAAGGGACATTCTTTGTGATCCTAGGTTCTTGGACACGGAAATAACAAAAATTATTACTATCATGTGGTCCATATATATGGCACTCGCGTAACCGGATAAAACATGAGAAGGAGGGACTCGACCCAGCCACTTCCATGTAGCGGACTAGAGAGGCTCCTGCAGTCCTTGAGTTGCTAAGAGAGATCCCACTCATCCTTCTAGGACATGGCTGGAGACCGCCGGAGGAGAACATCATCAAGCTCAACATGGACGACGCTATAAACTTCGTAGAAAATTGCAGTGGTGGTGGTGGTGGTGTGACTCGCTCGGGAGGAAAGTTCTTAGGTGCGTGGTGTGAACCCACGCGGGCATTTCTGATCCACTTATAGCTGAAGCTTTATCAATGCAAGATGGGGCTCTCTTCGCTAAATTACGAGGCTTCATGCATGTGATAATGGAAATGGATTGTCCGGAGATGGTACAACTCTGAAATACTCGCCACAATTCTCGTTTAATTGTGGCTCCTCTGTTACTTGAAATTGGAGAGCTAGTTAGTGATTTCTCTTTATTTGATGTTCAACATGTAAATCGATCAACTAATGTCCCAGCTCATCTCTGTACCAAGCGCACTTGTGCATTGAGTGTGACCGAAAGCTGGCTCGATACGACTCTAGGTTCCTAGTGACCAGTTTATTACCGGATTGTCCTAGGAATGCTTTTGTTTGAATAAAAGCTCTCGGAATTTCCCACACAAAAAAGACCGTTGACAAGGTGAAAAGAGCCACCACCTATCGTACACATGGATACATCATGCATGCATGTTGTGATGGTCCAGATCCACTACCTTGTCTCCTCCAAGTTCCGGTTCCACCATCTTTGGTGAGATTGTTCCAATCCCTTGTGTACATGTATGCAATCCTCTAGTGCTATCTAGAGAAGACTTCTTGTATCCCACATTTGATAATAGTGGAAAAAGATTTGGGTAGCTTCGGCCCGTGGTTTTTCCCCTCAAGTTGGGGTTTTTTCCACGTAAAAATCTCATGTCTCTTTGTTGATGCTTGCCGCTGTCCAGAAAGTTACTCCTAACACAAGACACTCGGCTGAGGAGTGTCTTGTCTGTTGAGTAACATATTTTACCTCCGTATATGCTACTGCATATGTTTTCTTCCATGCTAAGCAACGATCCTTGAGTTAGTACATGATGTGGTGCTGAGATTACATTGTTTTCGTTGCAGTTTTCCGTAAACCACAAGTGCATTTGTGTGCTAATTCCCAACACGTACGTACCCCGTCACCCAGTGCCAGAAGGAAGGTGATGTCGAGGCGGTGAATGTCGTCACCGGCCAACTGAGTGAGCAGGTAGACTACGGCTTGGGCGAAGCTCCACACGAAATGCAGCATCATCATGTAGATAAGGTAGCTACGCCCTTCACCATGATCGGGAGCTCAAATCGAGAGGAGAGGAGGCAGTGGCAGAGCTAGGGGGCAAAGAGAAAATACACATGTTTGAGGGGGGCAAATGGATGCAATCTTCTTAGTCTATGCCTTTCT
>NC_041388.1:554167524-554168712 GCF_002162155.2 Triticum dicoccoides | reverse complement strand
TTCACCATTGAGAGAAGAGTCGGGGAAAGAGATGAGATACAAGGGCAGTGGAGTGGAGGGCTCTGCCCTTGAAATGACCAGTCTAATAAAGCTACCATATCGGATCATTTCAAGAACATACTCAATTGCCCATCATCTGATAGCTTTATTAGACTGGTAGTGAGAAGAAAACCTATATGTAAATTTGATTTAGATAGGCACTGATTTACTGCTGAAGCTAAATCAGAGATGAGTGAACTTTGTAGTGGCGTACATGTTCACATGTTCCCCAAAAAAATGTCAACCAAGTGACTATTTTTTAGTTTAGTTTTGGCCAGCTCTTGATTACTACCTTATGGTACAAGTGTTTCCTTTGGAGAAAGGTGTGGCTGCTCCTTTATTACTAAGCTGGTAGGGTTGCTGGAAATTCCATTAACCTCGACCTTCTCTGCTGCTGCATTAATTCATGTTTCAAAGCAAAGAAACATCATCTCTCAACTCATTCTTGAATGCTGTAGGCCGTCATGTACTTATGTTCATCTTCCTGTCATGCTTTGTGCTCTGTTCTGTCACTCACGCAACAGCCCATTTTACTTAATTTTTTGGAGACAACTGATGCACTAGAGCCGTCCTCTCTTGACATTATCAGCACACTTTAGCCGTCCACTATGCACTGGAGCTTCTGGAGACCTGCGCTGAATATGCCAAAACCATCTCAGACAGTGTTGGACAAGCTTCTCTTCAATTGGTGCTACCCAAACTCTATCTCGTATATCGTCATTCCGAACCCAGTCTTTTCTCGTGTGGCCAAACATCCATCTCAACATGCACATCTCCATCACACCTAACTATTGAACATGTCGTATTTTAGTCGACCAACAGTCAGTGCCATACAACATGGCGGGTCGAACCGCCGTCCTATAGAACTTGATTTTCGGTTTTGTGGCACTTTCTTGTCATACAGAATGCCAGAAGCTTGGTGTCACTTTATCCATCGATCTTTGATTCAAAGGTTCACATTTTCATCAATACCTCGGATCTGCAGCATTGACCCCAAATATCGAAAGGCGTTCTTCTGATGCACCACCTGCCCATGCATGTTTATGCACCTCACATAATTTGGTTTGTGGGATTGGTCCATAGGTCATGATATTTATATTCTGCTTGGACATTATAGATGTTAGGCTTATTAATACATTGTCTCCCCCC
>NC_041388.1:554146275-554167368 GCF_002162155.2 Triticum dicoccoides | reverse complement strand
GGATATGTTAGTAGTTATAGGAATATACATTTGGGGTACTAGAATAACAATATAATGCTATGCCTTACTCTGTCGTAGTTATAGTGATGGTCAGTGCATTTTCTGCATTTGAGTTCTCCCATTTTTGTATTTTGTCAAGTTATCATGAAAAAAGGATTTCATCGACATGTGAGAGGTACACTAGCCTTGACTTTCCTAGTCTATCTACATGAGACTTTTTTGGCAGAATTTTAACTTGCATTCCTTTTTAGGGACATAATCTCTTTTATTATTCTTATTAGATGAAAACAACTAGAAATTCCAACATCTGCAAAAATTATGCCGAGAGATGCCCTCACTATATGGGTTATATATACAAGCATTGTATCCATCCATTACATATTGATCATTGAACATATAAACTCTCAAAAAGTCGTAGGCAGGACGAGGCTATCCACGTCTGCTTTAAATCGCTATGAATAGTTCCACCTTGCAATGAATAGTTCCACCTCGCAAAAAAGTCGTAGGCAGGACGAGGCCATCCACATCGGCTTTAAATCGCTATGAATAGTTCCACCTCGCTTGTGCCACCCCTTGTTAATTCGATGCCCCGCCGGGGCCATTTTTATCATTTCAAGCATCGGAGTATAAAAGGGAGCCGCTTCTGTGGAGAAGACCTAGCCGCTCTTCCCGCACTCGCGCCGCTCCGTTTCCGCTTCCTCATGCCTCACCTCTCTCTCCCCCTCGACCCGCGCCCGCGACCCTCGTCCCGCCGCCGCCGCTGGAACCCTCGTCCCTCTTGCCGCCGTCGCCTCCGCTGTCGAGTAGTGAGCGAGAGCAGCGAGAGGAACAACGAGCGAGCGAGCAGCCAGCCTTTCATGGCCTCCGCCCTCTCTCTTCCCCACCCCTCTCCCCTCACCACAAGAGAAGAGAGGCAGGGAGATCGACCGAGCAGATCAGGCGGCGGCCGGCCATCGGACGGGAGGGCGCCCAGATCCATCCGCCCCGATCCGGCCATGGGACTGGACTCAAAATCGCGAGCAAGCGGCCGTGTGTCTCCTTCCTTCTGTTCGACGGGGCCATGCGTAGGAGGAAGGAAGGAGGAGAAAGGAAGAGGCCGCCGGTGTGCGAGGTACGGCGTTGGAATCGATGGGGATGGTTGCTCCTCCCAAGGTAACCAACTCCTCCCCTCTTCTCTTCTTCCCCCATTCTGTATCTGCATGCATACGCGTTTCAGTTCTGTACATATTCAGCTCAAACTGAACCCCAATCCATGGGCTGTAGCATCCGAATGTAAACTTGGGAATGGGAATGCTCCAAGACCCAAACTAAATCCAATCCAAAATACATACACATATGCCATCCCTGAAGTGAAATACACCAACCCAACCCACTCCAATCCATGACCGACAATATATCAACCCAACCATCTCAAAGTTTTGGTTTTGGACTACTGAACCCAATTTTCAATCTGAGCCTACCCATGAACTGAACCATTCAGCTCTGTACGTATGTTCAGTTTGATCAACTGACTAGCAGACCAGTGGACGTCATGAGGTTCCACTCTGCTAGACGGGAAAGCATGAGGGAGCAACTTTGATTGATCCACTGGGACGACATCCAGGTAACAGCGCTAGCGACTCAAATCTGCCGCAGGGACGGCACAGCTACATAGATGTGTGTAATCAAAGCTCCCTGCTGCACTGCAAGTGAGAGCAGACTAAGTATGGGTTGTGAGATGGGTGCTGTTATATACATGCTCATATATAGTTTATGGGAGAGATTACTAGCTTACATATATAGTTTAGTTATTAAGTTTCTAAGTAAGTTCAGCCTCAGAGTACAGATTTTGTATCTATTGCTTATTTAATCACTTGAGATCTATTCTCTCCGGTTCATACAGTATGTTAGCATTTAACTTGGAAATTGCATGCTTACTTCAAAATTGGAATGTGACTTTTGCTTGCTGATAGATTCAGTTATGGCATGGACATGTATGCTGAATATCCCCTCACTGGACAAGATTGGATTTTAGTGTATACAAGCCCTCCTCTCAGCTGCTCAGGTAGTTCTTCTTTCTCATTATCAATAAATAAGTTGGTTACAAAATATGCTTGAAGATTGCAACAAAGAGAGATTACCCGGCAGACTAAAATAATTGGGAGCTTCTGATTGGACCCTTCAAGCAATAGTGTTGTTAATATGTTAATTATTAGATTATGTTACTAGAATAATTATTGGAGACACACACATGCACACACACACAAACACACAATTATGTCTGTTCATGTATTATATCCTTATATGCAAACTACTTTTTTTTCCTTATACACAGGGACCTATGTTCTATGTTGGATGCATATTTTTTCACCGCTTTTGAAATTATTATGGTGCATCAGTGATATACCTAGCTTGTACTCATTCCAACCGAAGGAGTGTGTCTTTAATTTTCCTTTTAAGAAGAAACCTTCTGCAGTGATATGTCTCTATATTGGCAAATGATTATGATAGAAATACCAGGAAGCTAATTGGAACTCATAAAGTTCATGAGCATCACGGATGACAGGTTCACCTTTTTTCTTTTCTTTATCTTACTCAGAGCCCACAGTGTGATAAATTTTATTTTATGTCTGCAACTTTTGGTATCACAAAGCAAGGATGAACCCTCTACATCGTACTGCACCTTCAACTACTTCATTTGTTGTGCTATTGTGGATGTACCTACCTGATATTTGAATAAACTTTAGCCATTCAATATACATACCCGGAAATTTAGACGCTCTTGTTCGTCACAGGCATAAACACCTTACTGCAAATGTTCTTTGTGTCTCGCCTCCACGTCGTGATGGGTGGCTCCTACAGCTTCGCCATGCCAACCATCTCCATGAGGTACTTACTACCCAGCAGAATTGACTTCTTATCACATAAGAGTTGTTGTACACAAGCTAAGAAATTCGTGTCGCTGCAATAGATAAAACTGGTTCTTTACTAATTAACCATTGTTTTTTAATGTTTTATTAGTGAAATTTGATTACTACTATTTTGATCTTGAGAAGAACATGGCAGGTAGCTGTGCTTCTGGATGAGCGGGCTAGCCATGAGGCAAGGAGCAGCAAGGTCTCATTTTCTTCCCCAGTTTTTACTCCTTGATTTATGGTTTTTCTGAACACATGTGTGCAGGTCTGAGAGAAAAGGAGAAGGGGATGAATCTTGAGGAAGTGCTTGGTGAAGAAAATATGGTCTCTCTCTCTCTCTCTCTCTCTCTCTCTCTCTCTCTCTCTCTCCGTAGTCATGTTTATTTGTTCTGCAGCAGGCTATGTTATTTTGGTGTGCCAGAGAGTAGTTATTGCCAGAAGATTACATTCTTCATGTGTTACATATGTCTTCTTCTTTAGTTTCTGGATTTGGTGCAGGTTCACGATAATGTTTTTACACCCTAATTGATTATATCTTGTACAACAACTGGTTCTTTTAATGGTAGTTCGTTACCTGGTGTACTGTTCTTCTGTTGACATACTCTTTGAATTTTTACGACACTAAACAATCTATTTAAGTCCAGTTTCATCCTTTTTTATTGCTGCTATTTCTCATGGGATATCCAGGAATTGAGAACACATATTTTGTAGATGTTCCTGATGGCAATGCTGGTAATTAACAATGAGAAAGAAGGAAGTGAGATTGGATTTGTACTAGGTATGTTCCTCATCCTCTCCCAGTCCTTGTTCCTATCCTCGCCCTGATGTAACTACTTCTTCACAACTGTTGGATGTGTCTTAGGAGATGAATGCCATAGATTGTTTAGATTCTTGTTAGTTGATCACTAATTAAACTATTTGTCCCCTTGTTAAAGCAAATCATAGTACGTAATATCTGGTGATCGGCCGGCTGCCTATTCTTGTCTTCCCGCAGGACAACGCCTCCCCAAGATCTGGACCGGATGCCACTGCGCGGCGTGATTCCGGATCGCGAGCAGATTGCCGCCATATTTATCTCTCTGTTTTCAGAGTCCCTCCCTATTGCTATCTCCCGCCTGAGTTTGCGTCGCTGTTGTGCGTTGTCTCTCCATTCATGCCTGCTCTTGACAGGAGCAGCACGGGCTGCCACACAACATGCTTTACCTAGGACGGACTGCAGGTGGCCTCTAATATGGGTAGTGAGGAGTTCAATTTTTCTATACAATCTCTAGGAGTTTAATTAGGTAGCCTCTAATATGGGCTCTTGCCCATTTTATGTCCAAAATCTAATTGACCTTCTAAGTTTGCTATATATACTAAAGGTTATCATGGTTTTAATTGTACTGTGACTGGTTTACGGTTATTATTTTCTGTGTTTTCTGGCAAGTGCGCATGTTTTGAAATTAAGCTTCTTAAGAAAATGAAAATTATAATAAGGACAAGCATGTTTCTTATCTTCATAATTCAGTCATAAACTAATGGTCTTAGTTATATGGTGGTCTTTGATCCTACCTCAAGGAACAAAGTTTCCATCCTCTGTTCGGGGTTATTCAAAGCTTGCCATTGTTTTTCAAAAAATTACTTGCAGAATATTAATGCCATCATATGCTCTAATTCTCTGGTAGGCTGATTCATTGTGCTCATTCGATAATTCTATTACATCAAGTTCAGGACGATATTGAGGCACGTGGCACCAATGATACAGACTCGTGTGGTGTTATCAAGCGTTAAAGAGCTAGAAAAAGATTTCGCAAGGGCAAGTTTTCATGTTCTTTTCCTGTCTCCCGTCTCAGATTTTTATCCGTTCTTGTTTCCAGCTTCTTTGTATCCATAGCCTATTAATTAGTACTACAGTTGTTGCTTGTGAGGGGCCTAGCAACATTGCTTCATGCTGGTATAGTTTCTTTCATATTTTCTTTAGTTTGGGGACAACAATAGTTCTATGGTCCTGCATGTATAATAGATGTACCCATTGTTTCGCTTGCTCTGCTCGGTTGAGTTCTTCTCTATTTTCCTTTTTAATTTTTGACCTTTATGAAAGGAAAGGGACAAGCGCTTCGCCTAAAACACCTAGGTACCAAGCCTGCCTTTGTCCTCTGCTACATTTTGCACAATCTGTTGTTTTGCCAGCACCTGATATACTTTTATATTTAAATGCAGCAACTCACTATGCCCTAAGAGCGCTCGTCGCAAATTCTTTGCTTCACCTTCCAAGACCAAGGGAGCTGCACTGCCCGAGTCCATAGTCATACCTAGACGAGTTATTTTATTTCCTATAGCTCTATTACTTTTTCCTTGGAACCTGTCTCTCTATTCCCCTTTACAATACCATACTCGGGAGGCAAGAATGAAAAATATGCTTGAATTGTAATGTGGGTCCAAAGAAATATGTGTGAATGGAATAAGAATTGTATATAGTTATTGATACAACATCTTCGAGTATATAAATTAAATGACACCACTATCTGAAAGTTACTTGTGTCTGCTTCCCCTCTTGAAATTAACATTTTGTTTTGATTTTTCGGTACATTAGTAAGGTCACTCATCAAGGAAGTATCTTCTCGGTACTTGCATGATGAAGGAAAAAAATTGGTTTTCTAACTGCTTTGGAAAGTACAACCGTACAAGTATGCGACATAATAATGCTTGGAAATTGGCAAATGGCTGCATCATTTGAGCTATTTTGGCGTCTCTGCCATCCGATTGTTGCTCAGTTTTTCTTTTGAAACGAGGCTATCTAGAGTATTTCAAGTTGTGGTTTAGGAAGACAATTGTTGGTTATAGTGAATGACTTCGTCGGACTATTTGTTCATTTGGCTATCTTAATGCAGTCCCATGTGCATACATTTTGCAGGCATCAGTGAAGATTTGGGAGGCAGAGAGGGATTGCTCAAGTGGAAACAGAGCAAGAACCACAAGGAGCTCAAGATATGTGCCCGAATAATATTAATGTACACTCTTTCAATACATGGCTTACTCTTGGCCTTTGCGCCATTGGCGCAACTGGTCATCTAGTATATGGAAAAGTTCTAGTGAGGGCGGGAAAACTTTAGTTCCACAAGTATTTTGGGTTTCTCTGGTGCTGCTTGGTGCTGGAGAATAGCCTATTTGGACATAATGTTGTGTGGGGAGAGGGAGGGATGGATCCCTCTCTCAACATAGCATTGTCAGCTTTTGCCTCGATGGGCCTTGAGTCTGTTTTAGTAAGTGTTAGGTCCGGAGTCTGTTTTTTTAAGCCAAGACCGTAGAACAATTGTTCCACCGTAATTTTTCATTAATTAAATATGTACACATACAAAAGCCTAAGAAGGCAAACAAGAAAAGATTAACCAATGCCTGTTTTATGGAGCATCATAAAGATTTAAAGGTTATTCTGAATCGAGGTGTGAATCTTGACTGCCTTGTCTGCTTTAGCTCTTAGCTCTACTTCCGCCATGCCTTCCTTTAAATAGAATTTCCAAGTATCAATCGTTGGTGTAGCTCTTCTGAAGATCTTGTCATTTCTGCTCATCCAAAGACTCCAGCATCCCATTACAATCAAGTCCATAGCAAAATCTGGGTCAAGTGCTGTCAGGCATAGGTGAATCTCATCATACGTGGACATCCGTCGGTGCTTGTTGGGAACAATGGAGTGCCAACACATGAGAGCAAATGGACAGTCCCAGAATAGATGCACACTCGTCTCTTCTGTGTGCTCATAGCATAGGGCACAATTATAGTCTTCTAGGTACATACTTTTTCTTTGAAGCAAATTCCTGGTATGTAAAAGAAGCCAGAAGAAGATCTTATGTCTTAGTCGGCATGATGTTTTTCACAGTAGTTTGAAAGTGTTATGAGCCGACTGATTCCCTTGGATGGCTTTGTACATCTTAATGGAGGAGTATTTTGGTGCTGACAAAGTGTAGGACCAGATGTCCTTTCCCGTTGAAACCTCTCTGTTGTTGAGCAGCTCTTGCAGATCATTAAATTGAACAAATGCTTCTTGAGACATTGGTCTGTGGAATAAGTGGCTAATATCAGTAGTCTCGAGAACATCCTGCAATGAAATATTCTGTTTGATAGCAAACGGAGTGCAGCTCTGGGTATTTGAGCTGAAGAGGAAGCTCTTGCCACTTGTCACTCCAAAATAACACTGTGTTACCTAGGCCTGGTTTGCATACTGCATGATGCTTAAATGTATCAAGATGTTTAAGCACCTGGCAGTTTGTACTGGTAATGAGTTTCCCAGATTATGTTAACCCAGGGGATATCAACTCTGTTGAAGAATTTATGAATGAATTTAATGAGCAGAGCTTGATTGTGGACTTGTCTAATCTAACATATAAAGCCTCCTAGAGTACCCGCCATTCTGGAGGCCTCACGCGCGCCCAGCATTCTTGACCGCCCGATGGATTCATCACAATGTTTTTTTGGCTGCTGGCGGCTGGTCAACCGTCGACTTTTTCTCACGTTCCTGGCCATGTCTAGAGAGGATGATGAGTGGGCCTCGTTAACTGTGGGGTCATGCAACTGAAGTGAGTTTTTTGTGTTTTTCGGTACGAGAGGTGTGCGTCCCGTGCTCGCTGATCGTGGTCTGGGTAAAATAACCTACCCCAATCCCCTTCCATCGCACGCAGCCACTCCTCTCGTCTCCGTCTCTCCCTTCCGCCGCCGCCGCTCGCAGCTCCGCCTCCCCGCCCGGCAGCCGCCGGAGAAGAGCTGCTCCGCCTCCCCGCCTCACCTGCTATTCCTCTCTTCCTGAGGGCGCCAGGAGCATGGCCTCGATCTGGAAGAGGAGAGGTCCGGAGTGTGGCCTCGATCTGGAGAAGGGGCGCAGCCGCCGGGCGATTTCAGCCAACTCCGACGATTCCGGCGGCCATCTAGCATCTTCCCGTGCTCTCCTATCGTTGCCCTACCATCTCTACTAATCTAATTCGACCTGCAGGTCCTCCAACATCATCAGCGGCTAACCCTAGCCGCTCGAACTGTTGGTGTGCAGCGTCGCCATGGACACCGGCGCGGCGCCTGCACCTACGACTGTTTCCTCCGACTACTTCCGCCTTGCCTACGAGGCATCCACCTCCTGGTACGCCCCCTCTCACCCGGGCACACCTCTGCTTGAGGCTGCTAGCGCTTGTGGTTTCCCCTTCCTTCCAAGTATGTAAAAAGCTGTGGAACCTTTCGATCCAATAGTCGATTGTAGAATAGCTTATCTACAGAAGCATGTGAGGGATTAGAAATTTTGCACAGGCTTGGAATCCCTTACTATGTTGATCTAACTGAGAGTAATTTCATAGGATGGACTCTTTGGCGATGGAGAGCTCAGGATTCATCACCCCAACTGAATCCACCGTGCTATCACAGGTTCCCTCCTCCTGGTCTTGCATTGCCCCAAAATTTCTCATCGTCTTGCAGTTTGTTTGCTTTGTTGATTTTGCTATCCTATAGTTCTGAATGGGTCGCTATCACAGGTTCCCTCCTCCTGGTCTTGCATTGCCCCAAAATTTCTCATCGTCTTGCAGTTTGTTTGCTTTGTTGATTTTGCTATCCTATAGTTCTGAATGGGTCGCTATCACAGGTTCCCTCCTCCTGGTCTTGCATTGCCCCAAAATTTCTCATCGTCTTGCAGTTTGTTTGCTTTGTTGATTTTGCTATCCTATAGTTCTGAATGGGTCCCCAGCCCAGGCAAACCAATCTTAGTGGAATCATGGAGATCAAAAGATTTTGCTATGTCAATATAATTCTATGAATTATATATTTCTTCCTGGAGAGTAACCTGTGTAATCTTTGAAAGCAGCCTCAGCTTCGTGTTTATGGTCTCTCAGCTTCGTGTTTATGGTGCGGCTGCGTGGAAGCCAGTGACAAGTACAGCCACTCTCTACTCACCTCTATATATGTATGGGTTAACTCCCTCGAGAAAATGAGTCTTTGCAAGGTCAGCCAGTACTCCGCTTCAGATTCAGTAATATGCAGAAATATATGCCATCTTTTTCAATAGTCTGCTCGCCTCTTCTACATAAAAAGGTGTTTTGTTCTATTTTTTTCACTGTTTATGTTGATGGACGACAGAGCAAACTCTGATTTAAATAATCATCAACCACATGTCAATCATTTCAAATAAACATTCTTTTTTTTGTATTGAAGATGTGAAATTGCTGCTTGGTGGAGGTGCCAGGATTTATGAATTAAGCTATCTGATGGTGACGGTGCTTATATTTTATAGTTTTACCTTTTTATGCCCTTCAGAATTAACATGCATCAATGAAAAAAATGAATTTTTTGACGTTTACAATTTTGTTTATGTACGCGCCTTATTTAGACCACCTGCATATGTGAAGGCATCGCTCGCGCCCGACGTTTTTGACCGCCCGATCGATTCACCACAGACGGCGATGGCACAGACCAGGAATGTGTCGGCGGTGGCGCTACCTTGACAAGGAGGAAGACACTCTGCAACATCATCAACCTGAGGCGGCAGCGGCCCACATGAGGGGCAGCAGGACGGGTTGAGGTGTGTGGACGGCGTGGATGGGATCGCGCGGTTGGTCAAGGCAAGATTTCCCTTTCCCCTTCCTCGATCTGCTATGTCCTCGCTTCTTTGAGCATGTGTTGATGTGCAGGCTCACCTTTGCAGGTCTTGCTTGCCGCTGTTGGATGTAAGCAGAGGCGTTGCGGTGGTCGAAGTCTCCTAGGCAGGTTTATCTGCTTTGAGATGTGCCATAGTTTGAGAGGTAAGCTCTGGTGATTCATTTTCTTTGGCCGTCTATAGGCATCTTTGTTACATGGAATTAGGTATCTTAGATAAAGAACTACTATCAAATAAAATATGCATATGAGTTTCCATATCTCTTGGTTATTTATCCTAACCAATTACTTAGTATTACTTAGAGTGTGTTTGTTCGGGCTACAATTTCCATGCCTACAGCTGAAGGAGCGACTGTAGCTGCAGAGAGGCTTCAGAGCATGGTAACATTGTTTATGAGAAAAATCCACGACGGACTAATAACCTACTTCTTCTAGGAAGTATCTACTGTAAGTTTATGACTTGGTGCTAGCTGAAGCTTGCATTTTCTACCAAAACTGCTATTAACAAAAGAACTCTAGCGACCCAGGATTTTATCTTTAACTGCTATTAAACTCACAAGAGGGAGCATTTTAATAACAAAAGAACTCTATCCATGTTTTCTGATATACTGTGTATATGCATGATGTACTAGCAGTTCCTATTTTTTAACTATTGCGTACCAGAAAAACGAATTGGTAATAAATTGATGTATTGAATTATGTTATGAGAGGGATTTGTTCATTTCAAAACTAAGGAAGTTGTCAGTTCAAAAAAATACTAAGGAAGTTGGATGAGCTTAAAGCACCTATTCAGCAGTTAACTGAACTTTTCTAATTGTATTTTAAATCCACAAGAGGGTAAAATCAATGCTCTTTCCCAGATCATCTAAATCAGATGGATGGGCTCCAAACTCCCAGTGAGGTTTGTCGTTTTTGTGTTATAATTTTTTACTTGAGTGCCTTTGGACATATGGTACTATGGAGAGGTGACATTAGCACAATTGATGGTTGTTTCTCCTCCCCTATCAACCACATCTGCTGACTCTATATGTCAATATATCAGCAAAACGAGATATCATTGTTTTATGGAGTTCACAGATTATTGAAGATTTTTGCTGCCATGGAATTGTGAGTTTGTGACTATACATTCTTGTCCTACATGTGAGTTGAAGATATATTGTCTCTGTATATGAATATAAATATCCAGGTATGTAAGCAAGTCCTAACATTTATTTACATATTTATCAATGAAATGCATCCAGGCAAGTCACATCTTACATACAATTGCCCACTTATAGGTAAATTTGATGATTCATAAATTAACCGGTTGGAGATCGGTAGACAGTCAAGTGTATTGATAACTGGAGTTTAGAGCTCAAAATCCTTCTAACTTTTCTACTAACTGTATTTCTTGACAGCTTCCAGAGAAGAACAAATACTCTTAGTCATTCTCTGGCATGTATAGTATACAATACTAGAGATGTGAATGGATGTAGTTCATTTAGTAGAGTATTAGTAGGTGATGATTTCTTTTCTTCACAGTCAACTGGTGTATATCCTGATATGTTTAGCCTGTTCCATAATTAATTTGTAAAGTAGCCTGAACAATTGTACAGTCTCTCTGTGTATTAGTACTCTGTTTTTTGGGCAACTTGAAGAAATCAGTTTCTCATGACATGTGAAAATGAGTTTATTTACCTTAACTGTTGCTTTTAGTACTCCCTCCGTTCCGAATTACTTGTCGCAGGTATGGATGTATCTAGATGTATTTTAGTTCTAGATACATCCATTACTGCGACGAGTAATTTGGAACGGAGGGAGTAGTTAAGAAAGATGTTTGTGAGATAGTCATCACAGTGAAGCTTGGCGAAGGGACTTCTGGTGAGGCCTACAAGGCTGGAAGCACTGCATGTAAAGTGGTACCCTCTCATGGATACTCATTTGTCAACTAATAGATGGCCATACTAGAGAAGCACAAGCAGCGCACACACAAGGACCCTAACAGGTTGTAAATACCTGGATGATTATTCCACATAAACAAAGTCATTGTCATTTTAACACAAGAAGCAAGCATGTCCCATAACACAGATAGCTAATGTTTCTGTTGAGTAGCAAAATTCATTCATTAGTCATGGGGCATCAAGAAGAGCAAACACCAATGCTGTAAGGCATACCTGTTCCATATAACCATGCAGAAAGTAGTAAAGCCTTTCACCTTTGCAAGGCACTGTGATCCATGGCCTAGCTCAAGCATGCCATAGCTCCCTGTATAATGCGTCGCTAGAACTCCCTGCGCAAAAGGATTTATTATGTGAGCGAGGCATACAATTCAAGGGGCCTTTCGCCTTAATTTATAGTGGTAGGTTTTAGCAGTTGATCATGAGTTAATTTAACCAGCATTTACTATATCTAAACTGGTACTACATGCAGGGATCAGTGATCCACCACTTGCCTGGCGTGCTAGCACCAATTTACAATATAACCGTAAGATTTTATTTCTCGAAATATAGGAGCTTCATGGACTACAGCACCCCGTTCCATTTCATCAATGAACCAAGAGTTTTACAGCGGGTAGGAAGCCAGGGTGCCCACAACCATAAGAAGTTGAAGATAAAACACATTGTGATTATTCAACACCGAATTGTGATTATTACCAAATTGAGCATTTCCCTCCATTGTGGGTTGGAATTTGCAAACATCCAAAAGGAAAGGAAAAGATAATGTATGAACCAAACTATCAAAACTACTACCGCCCAGTCCAAATGACGCCCAGCCAGAACTAATGAGTGTGGGTTGATATGCTCGCCCCATGCGCGCCTCCACGGATCTTGCCCCACTCCACGGCCATGGCAACGGCCGGCACGGAGCGCACACGACACTACGACAGCGAGCACGAGACAATGGAGGGGGTCACGCAGCGCGTCGCGGCGGTGTAGGTGGTTCGCAGGTCGACCGCGTGCGGTGGGTGTCGGAGAGCTCACATTTTGTTGCGACAGTGCGCGGCGTGGCTACCGCATGCCCTAGTGAGGCGCAGTGCAGTGACACACGGCAGCAACCCTCCACGACGTGCCGAGGTGCGGCGTCCCCTCCTGCCACCTGTGCAACTCACACTATTGAGCTGCCGATGTCTTTGTGTGTATGAGAAGAGATGCCCAGAGCGTGACGGGATATCCTTATCTCTTTGGTCATTTTACAATTTAGCCCTTATGGTTTGCGCTATTCGTGAATAAGTTATATACCTTGCATGCATGCCCAATTAATGTTAGCTTTCAGTCACACTTTTAAATAATTCATTTTTATGCATTTTTAAAATCATATGGACCAAGGGCCTATGACCAAGGCAAAATAGTGCTACCCTTTTACTAAACTAAATCTTATAGATTAATCTTTCTAAGGAATCCACCCAGTCCAGGGGAGCAAAGCAACAAGGAAACCCAAGAACCCAACAAATTGTTGGATCATATCTTGTACTGTCAAGTATATTTGTAGTTAAATTGTTGATTTGAAAACAAAAAAATATATTCATTTGTTGATGCACTGAATTCGTGTGCAGCGGCAAAAATAAAAGGGCAGTGGATGGAATGGATGCAAGTGCCATTCGGTGGTTGCGACGTGATGGTCCAAACGAAAAGGATGCATGGATGTGTTTGTTTGTGCAGTTAATCGGTGTGGGAGCATCATGGAGGATAAATAAACAACATCGATTTGTGCTCATCAATCGTTTTCCCTAACTTAGGCATGTCTGTGGTGCCTCTCGTTTCGTTGTTACGACGTGGACGCAGCGCTCCACACCGGATGATTTATACTACTAGCACGTTTTTGATGTTGGACTTGAGAAACTAGAGAATGCATGCCTTTTTGCCATGCCAAGAGTATTTTAGAAATTTCTTATGAATATCTATATCTATATCTATACCTATTAATAAAGCAAGGTGCGTTTCATCAATTTTTTCATCCGTTCACCATTAAAAGATCTTTTTCCTATCCGAGGTGGTACTAAACTTTTTTCGTCTATACCTACTAATAAAGCAAGGTGCGTTTCACCAATTTTTTCAACCGTTCACCATTAAAAGATTTTTTTTCCTTTCCGAGGTGGTACTAAACTTTTTTCGTCGTCTATTAGCAAAGGAAAAAATGATTTCTGCAGAATTACATGCGTGGGCCGCGTGAGCTATGCCAAGTAAAGTCAGCCCAGTTTTCCCTGCCCACACAGCAACAAAAAATAATATTTCCCGCACAGTGCGACAAATAGTTCAGTTACGCACAGGGTGTCCAAGAGTCGGCGGCCCATTACTGTTTGTACTCTGTTTCAATTTTTCTTTTTTGTTTCTTTCTCTTTGTAGTTCATGTTTCTTTTTTACTTTTCCCTTTCTATGTCTACTTTTCACTTTTTCTCCGAAATTCAAAATTTTCAAAAAATATTTGCAATTTCAATTTTTATTCAAAATTTCGTAAAATGTTATGAATTAAAAAAATTGTTCCTATACTAAAAAATGCATGGATTTCTTTTTTCATGCCAATAATTGTTCAAAATTTGAAAAATACTCCCATTTTTCTAAAAAAATGTTCTTATTTAAAAAAAAGCAAGACTTAAAAAGATCATTTGACAAATGTTCCAAATTTGAAAAATATTTTGTTTTAGTGATATGTGCAAAAATTGAAAATAATGTTTGCATTAAAGAAACACATTTTTCAAAATTCTTCCGAATTTTCAAAACATATAGCCGTTTTAAAAAATTGTTCACAACTTAAAAATAATCGTATTTTTTTGTAAAGGTTCGTGTTTTAAGAAATTTATGTGAATTTCCGGAAATGTTCCGTTCAAATTTTTTGTTCTATCTTTGTCTTAAAATCTATGGAATTTGCAAAAACAATTGGTCGTAATTTGGAAGATTTTTCACGTTGCCAATTATATTCGGTAATTCATGTTATGAATTCCAAAATTGTGTTCATTATAAAAAATGTTTAAAATTTTATTTTTTTGTATTCCGAATTTTAAAAATTATTCCAATTTTTTGAAAAAATATTTGTGTTTTTACGAATTTTTTGAATATTTAAAAAATCTTAAAATTTTGAAAAATATTCTTCTTTTAGTGATATGCTGAGAAAGTTGAAAATGTTTTTTTGCATTAAAAGACACATTTTCTAAATTTCTGCTATATGTTCAAAATATGTTCCCATTTTCCAAAATTGTAAACAAATTTAAAAATATCATACTTTAAAAAATCTTCATGCTTTTAAGAAATGTTTGTGAATTTCAACAAATGTTCCATTCAAAATTTTGTTCATGTTTTTTAAAATGTACGGAATTTTCAGAAAAATATTTGTAATTTTGAAAATTGTTCATGTTGCCAAGTATATTTGGCAGTGGATAGTAATCAATGTCTGAAAAGATTAAAAAATAAATAAAAATGTTTTGAAGCGGACGTTGCATTATATTCTTTAATGTTCACGCTGACCATAGTAGGACATGTTTGTTTGAGTGGCTAGCAACATGTAGTCAGGTCTTTAAGGTCATGAATTAGATCACTCCCATCCTGGGCCAGCTCCGCATCTGGCACATCGAGCTAAGTCGGCTTGTTCGGAATAAGGGGTGCCATAAATTATTAACTGTGATAGCTTCCATATGCCAATAAAAAAAGAATATGCAGGTTAATTATAATTCAAAGAAATTGTGGGCACGTGCCAATACAACAGAATTTACTGATTTGACTCTAATTAAAGGGTGCCATGCCGAACTAGAAAATACGATCGTGTGGGGGTCTTGATCCATTCTTATATTAAGCTAGAGGCATGTAATTTTATTATCCCGTTGCAACATACGGGTATGTGTGCTAGTACTGTATGTAATATGAGATGGCTGTGGTAAACGACATCTTCCTCTCTCCAAGTGTATCTAGGACTAACGTAAAACAAAAGTGCATCTTTTGTTGAGCCTATAAAAGGTAGAAAAGCACTTATTTTATTTTTATAATAATGGTGTTGAGTATAATGTTTATTAGCAAAGATGATATAAACTAGGATTTGTTCTGGCTTGTCTTGTACTTCAAGTAGATAATTATACTTCTATATATATGCTCACGAGGCTCAAGTAATATATTGAACTATTCCATCAATCCCTCTCTCCCTTCTAACATGGTATCTATCGCAAGTCGATCCTAAACTCTAGCCGCCGCCGCTTCCGCACCCGCGCGTCGCCCCCAGGGCGGTCGGCCTCCATGACCGCCGCCGGGGGCCGCGCCGCCCGTACCTAGGGTTTGTCCGCCGACCGTGTTGGCCGGCTGCCCTAGAGAGTCTTTTTTCCCAATCCTTTGATCTAGGTTTTCTCTCTCTAGTCGGTCGTTTTGATCGGCGTCTACTTTTTGGTTTTCTGGTCTATGTGATCCGGTTTGCGTCACCCATCGCCGCCGTCGACCTCATGCGCCTCTACTTCAACACCAGCGCGTTTGGCCGGCTTCTTCATCGACCCGGCGGCCTCGCGCGTCGTCCGCGCGTCTGCCTGCCGGTCGCCCCGACTCGGCGGCCTCGCGCGTCGTCCGCACGTCGGCCCGCCGGTCGCCCCGACCCGGCGGCCTCGCGTCATGCGGCGGCCCTTCACCGCCGCCGTTCGCACGCCTGCCCGCCCGTCGATCTACGCCGACCGTCATTGCCCTGCTCCGACCAGGACTCCTGCATCACCCCGACCCGGCGGCCTCGCGCCATGCTGCGGCCAATCATAGCCGCCCTGCCGCCCGCCGCTGCAATCTGCCTCATCTACGCCATGCGACCGACCTAGCCCGTCGGTTGCACGCGCCTTCGCAGGCCCCGTGAAGACCGTCCCGAGTTCAGCGCGCCCCTCTACCGATCGAGCAACGGGCTGCCGCTGTGTCGCCCCGTCGGGCCGCAGCGCCGCCGCCCCGTGGTTCTTCCCACCCGCATCACCGCTGCGTCGCCCCTTTGGGCCGTAGTACCGCGGCCCGCGGTCCACCGCCGCCCAGATGCCGTCCGCTCCAAGTCGTCCCCATGACAGCACCGACCCTCGCGCCGCCACTGCGTCGCCCCGTCGGGCCGTAGTGAGCGTGGCACGCGGTCCATGGCGCCGTCCAGAGGCTGTCCCCGCGGTTGCATCGACCCGCGCTCCTCCACCGC
This sequence comes from Triticum dicoccoides, assembly GCF_002162155.2. Classification (NCBI taxonomy): domain Eukaryota; kingdom Viridiplantae; phylum Streptophyta; class Magnoliopsida; order Poales; family Poaceae; genus Triticum; species Triticum dicoccoides. The sequence continues at coordinate 554,150,764 of NC_041388.1, read as the reverse complement.
GCCGCCCCTTCGGGCTGTCGCGCCGCGGCCCACGGTCCCTGCTGCCGCCCCGAGGTCTTCCCGCCGTCACCCCGACCTGCCCGCCACTGCGGCGTCGCCCCTTCGGGCCGTAGCGCGGCGGCCCATGGTCCACTTCATCATCCACGCGTGTTGACTTCCCGTGGTATGCGTCGCGCCGCCTCCCTTGGCGCGGGAACGCCACCGTCCGCACCGGTCTTCGTCATGCTATCGGGTTCTTCGCCTACTTCGAGCACCGCTACCGCGCTTCAACCTAGCCGCCGCCGCTCCTCTTCGGCCGCCGCTGCTACCCCCGTAGCCGCCGCAGCCGTCCGTCCACCCCCTTCGTCTTCGTCCAGCACCAGCCCGTCGCCAGCGTCGCCGTCATCTACCCCGACCGCTTCATCTACTCCGACAACTGCGGGCGACATTGGCCATGCGTCGATTGGCGCCGCAACCGTCGTCGAGTGCTTCTTTGCTGGCCTCTCCGACTTCTTCAACATGGCGTACAGCTCGTGCAGGTCCCAGTCTACGCATGCCCGGTGCTGGCAACACCGTCGCGTGCCTTCGTCCATGACGTGTCTCCGGGCCTGGCAAGCCTGGTGCGACGCTTCGTCAACTTCGTCTTCGTCCGTCTACGCATGCCTTGTGCTGGCAACACCGGGGCGTGCCTTCATCCACAATGTGTCCCCGGGCTTGGCAAACCAGCCGCGACGCATCGTCAACATCTTTTTCCCGACGCACCAATACTTCGACACCACTGTGCCCATGACTAACTCGGCGCCCCCTTGCGCCCGCGGCTCTACGGCGACTTCCTCGACACCGGCCACCCCGACTCAAAATCGACCACGACATTCTTTGCACGGCTACCTCGACCACGGCTCTACCACCCACGCTCTCGGCTACATCGACAAATGGCACAAAGGGCTACCGCCTGCTTGAGCAACCTCGTTGGTTTCCACTCTAGCCACGACTCCGCGATGCGTCGACCGTTACGACTGTGGGTGGGTGTCTGTCGGCTTGCCTTCAGATTGTTCTCCAGTCTCACCGTCTGCGTCGCTACCGTTGTGACTGCGGGGGATGTTGAGTATAATGTTTATTAGGAAAGACGAGATAGACTAGGATTTGTTCTGGCTTGTCTTGTACTCCAAGTAGATGATTGTACTCCTATATATATGCTCACGAGGCTCAAGCAATACATTGAACTATTCCATCAATCCCTCTCTCCCTTTTAACAAATGGCAGTATTTTTTCATAAAATAGGCATGGAATTACAAGGCTAATATTCGCTCCTACAAAATGTTTTCCTCTCCTGTATATTTTTTTATTCCAAGCGCTTCACTAAATGAAGAAGGCCAACTTGATTAATTTCCTACGCCGTATTTTCGCCCAACCACTTACGTGAAAGCATGCACATGGCACGTTTCTCTTATGGGCTAGCAGCCTTCTCACAACCGAGGAAATATCTTCCGCAACCCCGGGGCCCCCAAGCCATCTTTTCTGTTCGCTGGGTTCTTCTTCAACCCACATTATCTTCTTGGAGCTCCTCTGCGCTAGTTGCTTCTTCGGTCACACTAGATCTCCCGAGCAGCAAAGGTCTGTGGTCATCCTCTGCGGTGCCCGGCAGTTTCCCAGGTGTGCCTCCTCCTCTCAACATCCATTATTGTCGCTCCATACTTGTCAAGCCCATCTGGTCTCTCTCTCTCTCTCTGCTTAAGCTTTGACTGGTCAGGGGCGGAGCTACGTTGAGACCTGCAGGGGCCGTGGCCCCCCAGGCTTTGTAAAAGATACTAGACCATGTTGGCGCGCGTTGCCGTGCCCGTTCATTTGTTCGATATAATGATATAAATTGTGTAAATACATATCGATTTAAGAAATGAAAGTTAAACACAATTTTTTGTGGACAATATAATGTGCAAAATGGATATATCCATATATATGTAGGAAAATGCAATTATGTTTATATAAGCTAAGAACATGGGACTGATAACAACAACATGACCAAGCAAAGACATTGTACACCAGTGCAGATAATTTACTCCTTGTACCCAAACACATCTATTTCGATCGTTGCTGCCAGCACCCTCTTCATCCTCTCCACCGTAAGAACGGACCCCATGTGCTTTCTCTGAAACAGGTCATGGGCTAGTTCAACATAGGGGGCCACAAGATGCAAAATGGTTTAATTATATGTGAAAAGACGTTGCCTTTGCATGATGCTAGTGTGCCAAATATCCCAAGCCGCAAGAGGATGAATCAAGTCCTCGATGGATTAATATTTCACAATCATAAATCATTTGCATTTACTATTTTTCCAGTGAATATTATCATCCTCGATGGTTACATATGTTCTCTGTGTGAAATACAACATACCAATAGCATGACATCAGGAATATTAGCTTTGGTCCATATAAAATTGATATATTTCACATAAATCCACAACCGAAATAAGATAAGGACGGATATCACATATGTTTAGAGGAAGATATAGGAGTGCATAATACATAAATGAACCCCCTGCATCAATGTGATCTAATTTTTAACAAATAGGTGTATGATTTCAGTCATATATAAAGTCGAATTTTCCTGGTGGGATTTAGGTTTGCTTGTCGCGTTCAACCTAAATGATGAGAAAACTTATGTGCATGCAAAATAGGCCCATCATCGTAAGTAAGCTGCAATTTGATATAAGATATAGATAGGTCAATAAAATCTTACCTTTTCAAGCTGCATGCAGCTTGTCTGGATGCTCATAAAATATCTGACAAAGTGAAGCGAATATTTGAAATTTAGCATAAATAGCTTTCAAAATGCACCTGTAGATGTGCAAAAAGGAGAGGTTGAAAAATATATATAAAGTAATACGATGGGTCTACTTTTGAGCATGACCTATATGTTTACTGCCACTATGAAAGTGAAGCCCCCCCTGCAACCAACTTTTACAGTACGGTACAAATGAGGTAATAGCAAAAAGAAAAGTGTCATCTTTGATTTTGTCGATGTTAGAAGATTATATGTGTATAATTTATATTATATCTGTCTAGAATATATATAGCAGCAGTTTATGTAATTTCCTAAATTGAGTGCCAACTCAACATTCACAGCTCACGAAGACCTTCCGGTCAAAGAAAAGAAACTTATTAATATGTAGCAAATACTAACTAAACTTCTCGTCCAGCAAAGATCTCGAAGCCAACAAGCACAAATTGCTACGTTGATAAACATTTTGTTTAATAACGATGGACAAAACTACAAGACGGCACACACAAAAACACAACAACATCATGCTTGTTTAGTATCCAGGCCTTATGTCCATGATACTCATCAACTGTCACATAAGTAGTGTCACTGCTTAGGCATCATCCCTGTTCTTCCTCAAGAAATAATTATGATGACCCACTGTATCTTGTTTTTTTATATTTAATTTCTAGTGTCATTGTTAAAAGAAAAACAGATGGTTATAAATTCTACTATGATAGAAATGCACATTAGAGAAAGAAACTTGATTGTGCCCCAATACATAGTCTTCATCTCTTCATTAGAATAGTAAAAGACAGTACGTATGCATGAGCTGAATTAAATTTATCGATTAATGCTAATTGTTATGTTTTGCTCAACTGTATGGAAAGAACCTTGACATCATAAATTAAAAAAAGCTCTTGGGAAGATTTAGTCATAACTAAATAAGAGATCTCAGTACAGTAACCAACCTTGGTTTCTTTGTGCAGGGATGAATCTCTTCCAGTCTCTTATCTTGAAGGATGATCTAAAGAAATATCAGCACATGAGAACATTCCAGAAACAGGGATGGAAAGGAGGGGGAGGGGGAGGGCTGTTCAAAAGGGACTCACCAGTACAAACCACGGCCAGATCTTGGCTCTGACAGGCAAAGAAGACACTGCATCCATGAAAGGAAGGAGGTGGAAACATAATGGGCTCCACGCCGCTGCCGCTGCAAGGAACGTCTAGGGATGCATCCTACACTGCATTCTCCTCTCCACCTAAGTAGCATCAGGAGGAACGTAGGGAAGGTAAGATGATTTCACCTCCAGCGCAAGTAGGAAGAAGTTGATTTTACCTAGAATCTCTACAAAGCGTAAGGCAGACGGGAGGGAGATGTCGTGACGCTTATGGTATGGGGATAGCATCGCGGCGGCAAGCGGACCTAGGGCAGACGTCGTCGGAGAGTTCGTGACTCGCGAGAGAAGAGAGAAATAGGGAGGAATCGTGCGGCGTTGCTTGCTTCGCCTTCTCTAAAAAGGCCGAGGTTGGCCCAGTTTACCAGAGATTCTCAATTTTGTTACGGGAGCGGCGGCCCGTTTCATTCGCGGAAACTGGTGCGCTTGGAGGTTTATCCAACGGCCAAAAACTGATACGTCTATAGATCCGACGATCAAAAACAATGATGGCCTTAGAGGGCTCAAAGAGTGCTCGGTTGTAATGTCTTTAAATGAACAAACTGTTTTTGAGCCTGCTTAGATTAGAGAAAGTA
>NC_041388.1:554145426-554146265 GCF_002162155.2 Triticum dicoccoides | reverse complement strand
ATGCATAATTTACGTTTGGCAGCATCATGGAAGATAAATAAACAACAACGATTTGTGCTCATCAATCGCTTTCCCTAACTTAGGCATGTCTGTGGTGTCTCTCGTTTCGTTGTTACGACGTGGACGCGGCGCTGCACACCGGATGATTTATACTACTAGCATGTTTGTGATGTTGGACCTGAGAAACTAGAGAATTCATGCCTTTTTGCCATGCCAAAAGTATTCTAGGAATTTGTTATGAATATACTGTATATAATATGGGATGGCTGTGGTGAACGGCATCCTCCTCTCTCCAAGTGTATCTAGGACTAACGCAAAACAAGAGTGCATCTCTTGTTGACCCTAAAAGAGGTAGAAAAGCACTTATCTTATTTTTATAACAATGACAGTATTTTTTCATAAAATAGGCGTGGAATTACAAGGCTAATATTCGCTCCTACAAAATGTTTTCCTCTCCTGTATATTTTTTTATTCCAAGCGCTTCACTAAATGAACAAGGCCAACTTGATTAATTTCCTACGCCGTATTTTCGCCCAACCACTTACGTGAAATCATGCGCGTGGCACGTTTCTCTTATGGGCTAGCAGCCTTCTCACAACCGAGGAAATATCTTCCGCAACCCCGGGGCCCCCAAGCCATCACTTCTGCTGCGTTCTTCTTGAACCCACATTATCTTCTTGGAGCTCCTCTGCACTAGTTGCTTCTTCGGTCGCACTAGATCTCCCAAGCAGCAAAGGTCTGTGGTCATCCTCTGCGGTGCCCGGCAGTTTCCCAGGTGTGCCTCCTCCTCTCAACATCCATTATTGTCGCTCCACACTTGTCAAGCCCATCTGGTCTCT
>NC_041388.1:554143523-554145416 GCF_002162155.2 Triticum dicoccoides | reverse complement strand
ATGCATAATTTACGTTTGGCAGCATCATGGAAGATAAATAAACAACAACGATTTGTGCTCATCAATCGCTTTCCCTAACTTAGGCATGTCTGTGGTGTCTCTCGTTTCGTTGTTACGACGTGGACGCGGCGCTGCACACCGGATGATTTATACTACTAGCATGTTTGTGATGTTGGACCTGAGAAACTAGAGAATTCATGCCTTTTTGCCATGCCAAAAGTATTCTAGGAATTTGTTATGAATATACTGTATATAATATGGGATGGCTGTGGTGAACGGCATCCTCCTCTCTCCAAGTGTATCTAGGACTAACGCAAAACAAGAGTGCATCTCTTGTTGACCCTAAAAGAGGTAGAAAAGCACTTATCTTATTTTTATAACAATGACAGTATTTTTTCATAAAATAGGCGTGGAATTACAAGGCTAATATTCGCTCCTACAAAATGTTTTCCTCTCCTGTATATTTTTTTATTCCAAGCGCTTCACTAAATGAACAAGGCCAACTTGATTAATTTCCTACGCCGTATTTTTGCCCAACCACTTACGTGAAATCATGCGCGTGGCACGTTTCTCTTATGGGTTAGCAGCCTTCTCACAACCGAGGAAATATCTTCCGCAACCCCGGGGCCCCCAAGCCATCACTTCTGTTTGCTGCGTTCTTCTTCAACCCACATTATCTTCTTGGAGCTCCTCTGCACTAGTTGCTTCTTCGGTCGCACTAGATCTCCCAAGCAGCAAAGGTCTGTGGTCATCCTCTGCGGTGCCCGGCAGTTTCCCAGGTGTGCCTCCTCCTCTCAACATCCATTATTGTCGCTCCACACTTGTCAAGCCCATCTGGTCTCTCTCTCTCTCTCTCTCTCTCTGCCTGCTTAAGCTTTGACAGCTCAGGGGCGCAGCTACGTTGAGACCTGCAGGGGCCGTGGCCCCCCAGGCTTTGTAAAAGATATGAAGAAACTGTTTTTGAGCCTGCTTAGATTAGAGAAAGTAGAGCTTTTGCCCACCCAAACATGCATAATTTGCGTTTGGCAGCATCATGGAGGATAAATAAACAACAGTGATTTGTGCTCATCAATCGCTTTCCGTAACTTAGGCACGTCTGTGGTGCCTCTCGTTTCATTGTTACGATGTGGACGTGGCGCTGCACACTGGATGATTTATACTACTAGCATGTTTTTGATGTTGGACCTGAGAAACTAGAGAATTCATGCCTTTTTGCCATGCCAAGAGTATTCTAGGAATTTCTTATGAATATACTGTATGTAATATGGGATGGCTGTGGTGAACGACATCTTCCTCTCTCCAAGTGTATCTAGGACTAACGCAAAACAAGAGTGCATCTTTTGTTGACCCGAAAAGAGGTAGAAAAGCACTTATCTTATTTTCGTAACAATGGCAGTATTTTTTCATAAAATAGGCGTGGAATTGCAAGGCTAATATTCGCTCCTACAAAATATTTTCCTCTCTTGTATTTTTTTATTCCAAGCGCTTCACTAAATGAAGAAGGCCAACTTGATTAATTTCCTACGCCGTATTTTCGCCCAACCACTTACGTGAAAGCATGCGCATGGCCCGTTTCTCTTATGGGCTAGCAGCCTTCTCACGACTGAGGAAATATCTTCTGCAACCCCGGGCCCCCAAGCCATCTCTTCTGTTCGCTGGGTTCTTCTTCAAACCACATTATCTTCTTGGAGCTCCTGTAGAGTATTCTAGGAATTTCTTATGAATATACTGTATGTAATATGGGATGGCTGTGGTGAACGACACCTTCCTCTCTCCAAGTGTATCTAGGACTAACACAAAACAAGAGTGCATCTTTTGTTGACCCGAAAAGAGGTAGAAAAGCACTTATCTTATTTTTATAACAATGGCAGTATTTTTTCATAAAATAGGCGT
>NC_041388.1:554141020-554143513 GCF_002162155.2 Triticum dicoccoides | reverse complement strand
CTCTCTCTCTCTGCCTGCTTAAGCTTTGACAGCTCAGGGGCGCAGCTACGTTGAGACCTGCAGGGGCCGTGGCCCCCCAGGCTTTGTAAAAGGTATGAAGAAACTGTTTTTGAGCCTGCTTAGATTAGAGAAAGTAGAGCTTTTGCCCACCCAAACATGCATAATTTGCGTTTGGCAGCATCATGGAGGATAAATAAACAACAGTGATTTGTGCTCATCAATCGCTTTCCGTAACTTAGGCACGTCTGTGGTGCCTCTCGTTTCATTGTTACGACGTGGACGTGGCGCTGCACACCGGATGATTTATACTACTAGCATGTTTTTGATGTTGGACCTGAGAAACTAGAGAATTCATGCCTTTTTGCCATGCCAAGAGTATTCTAGGAATTTCTTATGAATATACTGTATGTAATATGGGATGGCTGTGGTGAACGACATCTTCCTCTCTCCAAGTGTATCTAGGACTAACGCAAAACAAGAGTGCATCTTTTGTTGACCCGAAAAGAGGTAGAAAAGCACTTATCTTATTTTCGTAACAATGGCAGTATTTTTTCATAAAATAGGCGTGGAATTGCAAGGCTAATATTCGCTCCTACAAAATATTTTCCTCTCTTGTATTTTTTTATTCCAAGCGCTTCACTAAATGAAGAAGGCCAACTTGATTAATTTCCTACGCCGTATTTTCGCCCAACCACTTACGTGAAAGCATGCGCATGGCCCGTTTCTCTTATGGGCTAGCAGCCTTCTCACGACTGAGGAAATATCTTCTGCAACCCCGGGCCCCCAAGCCATCTCTTCTGTTCGCTGGGTTCTTCTTCAAACCACATTATCTTCTTGGAGCTCCTGTAGAGTATTCTAGGAATTTCTTATGAATATACTGTATGTAATATGGGATGGCTGTGGTGAACGACACCTTCCTCTCTCCAAGTGTATCTAGGACTAACACAAAACAAGAGTGCATCTTTTGTTGACCCGAAAAGAGGTAGAAAAGCACTTATCTTATTTTTATAACAATGGCAGTATTTTTTCATAAAATAGGCGTGGAATTGCAAGGCTAATATTCGCTCCTACAAAATGTTTTCCTCTCCTGTATATTTTTTATTCCAAGCGTTTCTCTAAATGAAGAAGGCCAACTTGATTAATTTCCTATGCCGTATTTTCGCCCAACCACTTACGTGAAAGCATGCGCATGGCCCGTTTCTCTTATGGGCTAGCAGCCTTCTCACAACCGAGGAAATATCTTCCGCAACACCGGGGCCCCCAAGCCATCTCTTCTGTTCGCTGGGTTCTTCTTCAACCCACATTATCTTCTTAGAGCTCCTCTGCGCTGATTGCTTCTTCGGTCGCACTAGATCTCCCGAGCAGCAAAGGTCAGTGGTCATCCTCTGCGGTGCCCGACAGTTTCCCAGGTGTGCCTCCTCCTCTCAACATCCATTATTGTCGCTCCAGACTTGTCAAGCCCATCTGGTCTCTCTCTCTCTCTCTCACTCTCTGCGCTTAAGCTTTGACAGCTCAGGGGCGGAGCTACGTTGAGACCTGCAGGGCCGTGGCCCCCCAAGCTTTGTAAAAGATATGAAGAAACTGTTTTTGAGCCTGCTTAGATTAGAGAAAGTAGAGCTTTTGCACCCCCCAAACATGCATAATTTGCGTTTGGCAGCATCATGGAGGATAAATAAACAACAACTATTTGTGCTCATCAATCGCTTTCCCTAACTTAGGCACGTCTATGGTGCCTCTTGTTTCGTTGTTACGACGTGGATGCGGCGCTGCACACCGGACGATTTATACTACTAGCATGTTTTTGATGTTGGACCTGAGAAACTAGAGAATTCATGCCTTTTTGCCGTGCCAAGAGTATTCTAGGAATTTCTTATGAATATACTGTATGTAATATGGGATGGCTGTGGTGAACGACATCTTCCTCTCTCCAAGTGTATCTAGGACTAACGCAAAACAAGAGTGCATCTTTTGTTGACCCGAAAAGAGGTAGAAAAGCACTTATCTTATTTTTATAACAATGGCAGTATTTTTTCATAAAATAGGCGTGGAATTGCAAGGCTAATATTCGCTCCTACAAAATGTTTTCCTCTCCTGTATATTTTTTTTATTCCAAGCGCTTCACTAAATGAAGAAGGCCAACTTGATTAATTTCCTACGCTGTATTTTCGCCCAACCACTTACGTGAAAGCATGCGCATGGCACGTTTCTCTTATGGGCTAGCAGCCTTCTCACAACCGAGGAAATATCTTCCGCAACCCCGGGGCCCCCAAGCCATCTTTTGTGTTCGCTGGGTTCTTCTTCAACCCACATTATCTTCTTGGAGCTCCTCTGCGCTGGTTGCTTCTTTGGTCGCACTAGATCTCCCGAGCAGCAAAGGTCTATGGTCATCCTCTGCGATGCCCGGCAGTTTCCCAGGTGTGCCTCCTCCTCTCAACATCCATTATTGTCGCTCCATACTTGTCAAGCCCATCTGCTCTCTCTCTCTCTCTCTCT
>NC_041388.1:554140528-554141010 GCF_002162155.2 Triticum dicoccoides | reverse complement strand
CTTAGGCATCATCCCTGTTCTTCCTCAAGAAATAATTATGATGACCCACTGTATCTTGTTTTTTTATATTTAATTTCTAGTGTCATTGTTAAAAGAAAAACAGATGGTTATAAATTCTACTATGATAGAAATGCACATGAGAGAAAGAAACTTGATTGTGCCCCAATACATAGTCTTCATCTCTTCATTAGAATAGTAAAAGACAGTACGTATGCATGAGCTGAATTAAATTTATCGATTAATGCTAATTGTGATGTTTTGCTCAACTGTATGGAAAGAACCTTGACATCATAAATTAAAAAAAGCTCTTGGGAAGATTTAGTCATAACTAAATAAGAGATCTCAGTACAGTAACCAACCTTGGTTTCTTTGTGCAGGGATGAATCTCTTCCAGTCTCTTATCTTGAAGGATGATCTAAAGAAATATCAGCACATGAGAACATTCCAGAAACAGGGATGGAAAGGAGGGGGAGGGGGAGGGC
>NC_041388.1:554139901-554140518 GCF_002162155.2 Triticum dicoccoides | reverse complement strand
GGCTCTGACAGGCAAAGAAGACACTGCATCCATGAAAGGAAGGAGGTGGAAACATAATGGGCTCCACGCCGCTGCCGCTGCAAGGAACGTCTAGGGATGCATCCTACACTGCATTCTCCTCTCCACCTAAGTAGCATCAGGAGGAACGTAGGGAAGGTAAGATGATTTCACCTCCAGCGCAAGTAGGAAGAAGTTGATTTTACCTGGAATCTCTACAAAGCGTAAGGCAGACGGGAGGGAGATGTCGTGACGCTTATGGTATGGGGATAGCATCGCGGCGGCAAGCGGACCTAGGGCAGACGTCGTCGGAGAGTTCGCGACTCGCGAGAGAAGTGAGAAATAGGGAGGAATCGTGCGGCGTTGCTTGCTTCGCCTTCTCTAAAAAGGCCGAGGTTGGCCCAGTTTACCAGAGATTCTCAATTTTGTTACGGGAGCGGCGGCCCGTTTCATTCGCGGAAACTGGTGCGCTTGGAGGTTTATCCAACGGCCAAAAACTGATACGTCTATAGATCCGACGATCAAAAACAATGATGGCCTTAGAGGGCTCAAAGAGTGCTCGGTTGTAATGTCTTTAAATGAACAAACTGTTTTTGAGCCTGCTTAGATTAGAGAAAGTA
>NC_041388.1:554135537-554139891 GCF_002162155.2 Triticum dicoccoides | reverse complement strand
GGATGATTTATACTACTAGCATGTTTTTGATGTTGGACCTGAGAAACTAGAGAATTCATGCCTTTTTGCCATGCCAAGAGTATTCTAGGAATTTCTTATGAATATACTGTATGTAATATGGGATGGCTGTGGTGAACGACATCTTCCTCTCTCCAAGTGTATCTAGGACTAACGCAAAACAAGAGTGCATCTTTTGTTGACCCGAAAAGAGGTAGAAAAGCACTTATCTTATTTTCGTAACAATGGCAGTATTTTTTCATAAAATAGGCGTGGAATTGCAAGGCTAATATTCGCTCCTACAAAATATTTTCCTCTCTTGTATTTTTTTATTCCAAGCGCTTCACTAAATGAAGAAGGCCAACTTGATTAATTTCCTACGCCGTATTTTCGCCCAACCACTTACGTGAAAGCATGCGCATGGCCCGTTTCTCTTATGGGCTAGCAGCCTTCTCACGACTGAGGAAATATCTTCTGCAACCCCGGGCCCCCAAGCCATCTCTTCTGTTCGCTGGGTTCTTCTTCAAACCACATTATCTTCTTGGAGCTCCTGTAGAGTATTCTAGGAATTTCTTATGAATATACTGTATGTAATATGGGATGGCTGTGGTGAACGACACCTTCCTCTCTCCAAGTGTATCTAGGACTAACACAAAACAAGAGTGCATCTTTTGTTGACCCGAAAAGAGGTAGAAAAGCACTTATCTTATTTTTATAACAATGGCAGTATTTTTTCATAAAATAGGCGTAGAATTGCAAGGCTAATATTCGCTCCTACAAAATGTTTTCCTCTCCTGTATATTTTTTATTCCAAGCGTTTCACTAAATGAAGAAGGCCAACTTGATTAATTTCCTATGCCGTATTTTCGCCCAACCACTTACGTGAAAGCATGCGCATGGCCCGTTTCTCTTATGGGCTAGCAGCCTTCTCACAACCGAGGAAATATCTTCCGCAACACCGGGGCCCCCAAGCCATCTCTTCTGTTCGCTGGGTTCTTCTTCAACCCACATTATCTTCTTAGAGCTCCTCTGCGCTGATTGCTTCTTCGGTCGCACTAGATCTCCCGAGCAGCAAAGGTCAGTGGTCATCCTCTGCGGTGCCCGGCAGTTTCCCAGGTGTGCCTCCTCCTCTCAACATCCATTATTGTCGCTCCAGACTTGTCAAGCCCATCTGGTCTCTCTCTCTCTCTCTCTCTCTCACTCTCTGCGCTTAAGCTTTGACAGCTCAGGGGCGGAGCTACGTTGAGACCTGCAGGGCCGTGGCCCCCCAAGCTTTGTAAAAGATATGAAGAAACTGTTTTTGAGCCTGCTTAGATTAGAGAAAGTAGAGCTTTTGCACCCCCCCAAACATGCATAATTTGCGTTTGGCAGCATCATGGAGGATAAATAAACAACAACGATTTGTGCTCATCAATCGCTTTCCCTAACTTAGGCACGTCTATGGTGCCTCTTGTTTCGTTGTTACGACGTGGATGCGGCGCTGCACACCGGACGATTTATACTACTAGCATGTTTTTGATGTTGGACCTGAGAAACTAGAGAATTCATGCCTTTTTGCCGTGCCAAGAGTATTCTAGGAATTTCTTATGAATATACTGTATGTAATATGGGATGGCTGTGGTGAACGACATCTTCCTCTCTCCAAGTGTATCTAGGACTAAGGCAAAACAAGAGTGCATCTTTTGTTGACCCGAAAAGAGGTAGAAAAGCACTTATCTTATTTTTATAACAATGGCAGTATTTTTTCATAAAATAGGCGTGGAATTGCAAGGCTAATATTCGCTCCTACAAAATGTTTTCCTCTCCTGTATATTTTTTTTATTCCAAGCGCTTCACTAAATGAAGAAGGCCAACTTGATTAATTTCCTACGCTGTATTTTCGCCCAACCACTTACGTGAAAGCATGCGCATGGCACGTTTCTCTTATGGGCTAGCAGCCTTCTCACAACCGAGGAAATATCTTCCGCAACCCCGGGGCCCCCAAGCCATCTTTTGTGTTCGCTGGGTTCTTCTTCAACCCACATTATCTTCTTGGAGCTCCTCTGCGCTGGTTGCTTCTTCGGTCGCACTAGATCTCCCGAGCAGCAAAGGTCTATGGTCATCCTCTGCGATGCCCGGCAGTTTCCCAGGTGTGCCTCCTCCTCTCAACATCCATTATTGTCGCTCCATACTTGTCAAGCCCATCTGCTCTCTCTCTCTCTCTCTCTCTCTCTCTCTCTCTCTCTCTCTCTCTGCTTAAGCTTTGACTGCTCAGGGGCGGAGCTACGTTGAGATCTACAGGGGCCGTGGCCCCCCAGGCTTTGTAAAAGATACTAGACCATGTTGGCGCGCGTTGCCATGCCCGTCCATTTGTTCGATATAATGATATAAATTGTGTAAATACATATCGATTTAAGAAATGAAAGTTAAACACAATTTTTTGTGGACAATATAATGTGCAAAATGGATATATCCATATATATGTAGGAAAATGCAATTATGTTTATATAAGCTAAGAACATGGGACTGATAACAACAACATGACCAAGCAAAGAAATTGTACACCAGTGCAGATAATTTACTCCTTGTACCCAAACACATCTATTTCGATCGTTGCTGCCAGCACCCTCTTCATCCTCTCCACCGTAAGAACGGACCCCATGTGCTTTCTCTGAAACAGGTCATGGGCTAGTTCAACATAGGGGGCCACAAGATGCAAAATGGTTTAATTATATGTGAAAAGACGTTGCCTTTGCATGATGCTAGTGTGCCAAATATCCCAAGCCGCAAGAGGATGAATCAAGTCCTCGATGGATTAATATTTCACAATCATAAATCATTTGTATTTACTATTTTTCCAGTGAATATTATCATCCTCGATGGTTACATATGTTCTCTGTGTGAAATACAACATACCAATAGCATGACATCAGGAATATTAGCTTTGGTCCATATAAAATTGATATATTTCACATAAATCCACAACCGAAATAAGATAAGGACGCATATCACATATATTTAGAGGAAGATATAGGAGTGCATAATACATAAATGAACCCCCTGCATCAATGTGATCTAATTTTTAACAAATAGGTGTAAGATTTCAGTCATATATAAAGTCGAATTTTCCTGGTGGGATTTAGGTTTGCTTGTCGCGTTCAACCTAAATGATGAGAAAACTTATGTGCATGCAAAATAGGCCCATCATCGTAAGTAAGCTGCAATTTGATATAAGATATAGATAGGTCAATAAAATCTTACCTTTTCAAGCTGCATGCAGCTTGTCTGGATGCTCATAAAATATCTGACAAAGTGAAGCGAATATTTGAAATTTAGCATAAATAGCTTTCAAAATGCACCTGTAGATGTGCAAAAAGGAGAGGTTGAAAAATATATATAAAGTAATACGATGGGTCTACTTTTGAGCATGACCTATATGTTTACTGCCACTATGAAAGTGAAGCCCCCCCTGCAACCAACTTTTACAGTACGGTACAAATGAGGTAATAGCAAAAAGAAAAGTGTCATCTTTGATTTTGTCGATGTTAGAAGATTATATGTGTATAATTTATATTATATCTGTCTAGAATATATATATAGCAGCAGTTTATGTAATTTCCTAAATTGAGTGCCAACTCAACATTCACAGCTCACGAAGACCTTCCGGTCAAAGAAAAGAAACTTATTAATATGTAGCAAATACTAACTAAACTTCTCGTCCAGCAAAGATCTCGGAGCCAACAAGCACAAATTGCTACGTTGATAAACATTTTGTTTAATAACGATGGACAAAACTACAAGACGGCACACACAAAAACACAACAACATCATGCTTGTTTAGTATCCAGGCCTTATGTCCATGATACTCATCAACTGTCACATAAGTAGTGTCACTGCTTAGGCATCATCCCTGTTCTTCCTCAAGAAATAATTATGATGACCCACTGTATCTTGTTTTTTTATATTTAATTTCTAGTGTCATTGTTAAAAGAAAAACAGATGGTTATAAATTCTACTATGATAGAAATGCACATGAGAGAAAGAAACTTGATTGTGCCCCAATACATAGTCTTCATCTCTTCATTAGAATAGTAAAAGACAGTACGTATGCATGAGCTGAATTAAATTTATCGATTAATGCTAATTGTGATGTTTTGCTCAACTGTATGGAAAGAACCTTGACATCATAAATTAAAAAAAGCTCTTGGGAAGATTTAGTCATAACTAAATAAGAGATCTCAGTACAGTAACCAACCTTGGTTTCTTTGTGCAGGGATGAATCTCTTCCAGTCTCTTATCTTGAAGGATGATCTAAAGAAATATCAGCACATGAGAACATTCCAGAAACAGGGATGGAAAGGAGGGGGAGGGGGAGGGC
>NC_041388.1:554122204-554135527 GCF_002162155.2 Triticum dicoccoides | reverse complement strand
TTTAGAGGAAGATATAGGAGTGCATAATACATAAATGAACCCCCTGCATCAATGTGATCTAATTTTTAACAAATAGGTGTAAGATTTCAGTCATATATAAAGTCGAATTTTCCTGGTGGGATTTAGGTTTGCTTGTCGCGTTCAACCTAAATGATGAGAAAACTTATGTGCATGCAAAATAGGCCCATCATCGTAAGTAAGCTGCAATTTGATATAAGATATAGATAGGTCAATAAAATCTTACCTTTTCAAGCTGCATGCAGCTTGTCTGGATGCTCATAAAATATCTGACAAAGTGAAGCGAATATTTGAAATTTAGCATAAATAGCTTTCAAAATGCACCTGTAGATGTGCAAAAAGGAGAGGTTGAAAAATATATATAAAGTAATACGATGGGTCTACTTTTGAGCATGACCTATATGTTTACTGCCACTATGAAAGTGAAGCCCCCCCCTGCAACCAACTTTTACAGTACGGTACAAATGAGGTAATAGCAAAAAGAAAAGTGTCATCTTTGATTTTGTCGATGTTAGAAGATTATATGTGTATAATTTATATTATATCTGTCTAGAATATATATAGCAGCAGTTTATGTAATTTCCTAAATTGAGTGCCAACTCAACATTCACAGCTCACGAAGACCTTCCGGTCAAAGAAAAGAAACTTATTAATATGTAGCAAATACTAACTAAACTTCTCGTCCAGCAAAGATCTCGGAGCCAACAAGCACAAATTGCTACGTTGATAAACATTTTGTTTAATAACGATGGACAAAACTACAAGACGGCACACACAAAAACACAACAACATCATGCTTGTTTAGTATCCAGGCCTTATGTCCATGATACTCATCAACTGTCACATAAGTAGTGTCACTTCTTAGGCATCATCCCTGTTCTTCCTCAAGAAATAATTATGATGACCCACTGTATCTTGTTTTTTTATATTTAATTTCTAGTGTCATTGTTAAAAGAAAAACAGATGGTTATAAATTCTACTATGATAGAAATGCACATGAGAGAAAGAAACTTGATTGTGCCCCAATACATAGTCTTCATCTCTTCATTAGAATAGTAAAAGACAGTACGTATGCATGAGCTGAATTAAATTTATCGATTAATGCTAATTGTTATGTTTTGCTCAACTGTATGGAAAGAACCTTGACATCATAAATTAAAAAAAGCTCTTGGGAAGATTTAGTCATAACTAAATAAGAGATCTCAGTACAGTAACCAACCTTGGTTTCTTTGTGCAGGGATGAATCTCTTCCAGTCTCTTATCTTGAAGGATGATCTAAAGAAATATCAGCACATGAGAACATTCCAGAAACAGGGATGGAAAGGAGGGGGAGGGGGAGGGCCGTTCAAAAGGGACTCACCAGTACAAACCACGGCCAGATCTGGGCTCTGACAGGCAAAGAAGACACTGCATCCATGAAAGGAAGGAGGTGGAAACATAATGGGCTCCACGCCGCTGCCGCTGCAAGGAACGTCTAGGGATGCATCCTACACTGCATTCTCCTCTCCACCTAAGTAGCATCAGGAGGAACGTAGGGAAGGTAAGATGATTTCACCTCCAGCGCAAGTAGGAAGAAGTTGATTTTACCTGGAATCTCTACAAAGCGTAAGGCAGACGGGAGGGAGATGTCGTGACGCTTATGGTATGGGGATAGCATCGCGGCGGCAAGCGGACCTAGGGCAGACGCCGTCGGAGAGTTCGCGACTCGCGAGAGAAGAGAGAAATAGGGAGGAATCGTGCGGCGTTGCTTGCTTCGCCTTCTCTAAAAAGGCCGAGGTTGGCCCAGTTTACCAGAGATTCTCAATTTTGTTACGGGAGCGGCGGTCCGTTTCATTCGCGGAAACTGGTGCGCTTGGAGGTTTATCCAACGGCCAAAAACTGATACGTCTATAGATCCGACGATCAAAAACAATGATGGCCTTAGAGGGCTCAAAGAGTGCTCGGTTGTAATGTCTTTAAATGAACAAACTGTTTTTGAGCCTGCTTAGATTAGAGAAAGTAGAGCTTCTGCCCCCCCCCCCCAAACATGCATAATTTGCGTTTGGCAGCATCATGGAGGATAAATAAACAACAACGGTTTGTGCTCATCAATCGCTTTCCGTAACTTAGGCATGTCTGTGGTGTCTCTCGTTTCGTTGTTACGACGTGGACGCGGCGCTGCACACCGGATGATTTATACTACTAGCATGTTTTTGATGTTGGACCTGAGAAACTAGAGAATTCATGCCTTTTTGCCATGCCAAGAGTATTCTAGGAATTTCTTATGAATATACTGTATGTAATATGGGATGGCTGTGGTGAACGACATCTTCCTCTCTCCAAGTGTATCTAGGACTAACGCAAAACAAGAGTGCACCTTTTGTTGACCCGAAAAGAGGTAGAAAAGCACTTATCTTATTTTTATAACAATGGCGGTATTTTTTCATAAAATAGGCGTGGAATTACAAGGCTAATATTCGCTCCTACAAAATGTTTTCATCTCCTGTATATTTTTTTTATTCCAAGCGCTTCACTAAATGAAGAAGGCCAACTTGATTAATTTCCTACGCCGTATTTTCGCCCAACCACTTACGTGAAAGCATGCGCGTGACACGTTTCTCTTATGGGCTAGCAGCCTTCTCACAACCGAGGAAATATCTTCCGCAACCCCGGGGCCCCCAAGCCATCTCTTCTGTTTGCTGGGTTCTTCTTCAACCCATATTATCTTCTTGGAGCTCCTCTGCACTGGTTGCTTCTTCGGTCGCACTAGATCTCCCGAGCAGCAAAGGTCTGTGGTCATCCTCTGCGGTGCCCGGCAGTTTCCCAGGTGTGCCTCCTCCTCTCAACATCCATTATTGTCGCTCCATACTTGTCAAGCCCATCTGGTCTCTCTCTCTCTCTCTCTCTCTCTCTCTCTCTCTCTCTCTCTCTCTCTCTCTCTCTCTCTCTGCCTGCTTAAGCTTTGACAGCTCAGGGGCGGAGCTACGTTGAGACCTGCAGGGGCCGTGGCCCCCCAGGCTTTGTAAAAGATATGAAGAAACTGTTTTTGAGCCTGCTTAGATTAGAGAAAGTAGAGCTTTTGCCCACCCAAACATGCATAATTTGCGTTTGGCAGCATCATGGAGGATAAATAAACAACAGCGATTTGTGCTCATCAATCGCTTTCCATAACTTAGGCACGTCTGCGGTGCCTCTCGTTTCATTGTTACGACGTGGACGCGGCGCTGCACACCGGATGATTTATACTACTAGCATGTTTTTGATGTTGGACCTGAGAAACTAGAGAATTCATGCCTTTTTGCCATGCCAAGAGTATGCTAGGAATTTCTTATGAATATACTGTATGTAATATGGGATGGCTGTGGTGAACGACATCTTCCTCTCTCCAAGTGTATCTAGGACTAACGCAAAACAAGAGTGCATCTTTTGTTGACCCGACAAGAGGTAGAAAAGCACTTATCTTATTTTCATAACAATGGCAGTATTTTTTCATAAAATAGGCGTGGAATTGCAAGGCTAATATTCGCTCCTACAAAATGTTTTCCTCTCCTGTAAATTTTTTTATTCCAAGCGTTTCACTAAATGAAGAAGGCCAACTTGATTAATTTCCTACGCCGTATTTTCGCCCAACCACTTACGTGAAAGCATGCGCATGGCCCGTTTCTCTTATGGGCTAGCAGCCTTCTCACAACCGAGGAAATATCTTCCGCAACCCCGGGGCCCGCAAGTCATCTCTTCTGTTCGCTGGGTTCTTCTTCAACCCACATTATCTTCTTGGAGCTCCTCTGCGCTGATTGCTTCTTCGGTCGGACTAGATCTCCCGAGCAGCAAAGGTCTGTGGTTATCCTCTGCGGTGCCCGGCAGTTTCCCAGGTGTGCCTCCTCCTCTCAACATCCATTATTGTCGTTTCATACTTGTCAAGCCCATCTGGTCTCTCTCTCTCTCTCTCTCTCTCTACGCTTAAGCTTTGACAGCTCAGGGACGGAGCTACGTTGAGACCTGCAGGGGCCGTGGCCCCCTAGGCTTTGTAAAAGATATGAAGAAACTGTTTTTGAGCCTGCTTAGATTAGAGAAAGTAGAGCTTTTGCACCCCCCCCAAACATGCATAATTTGCGTTTGGCAGCATCATGGAGGATAAATAAACAACAACGATTTGTGCTCATCAACCGCTTTCCCTAACTTAGGCACGTCTGTGGTGCCTCTTGTTTCGTTGTTACGACGTGGACGCGGCGCTGCACACCGGACGATTTATACTACTAGCATGTTTTTGATGTTGGACCTGAGAAACTAGAGAAATCATGCCTTTTTGCCATGCCAAGAGTATTCTAGGAATTTCTTATGAATATACTGTATGTAATATGGGATGGCTGTGGTGAACGACATCTTCCTCTCTCCAAGTGTATCTAGGACTAACGCAAAACAAGAGTGCATCTTTTGTTGACCCGAAAAGAGGTAGAAAAGCAAGATGATTCGCACTCATAACTCCTGATAGTCTACTCGTCACACTCCAGTCAATCTATCATAAGCAAGCAATAGTAAACACACATAAGCAATCATGCAAAAGAATCAAAGAAAAGATCTCGGAAAACTTCGAAAACAAGCATTTAACTCTTGCAATTTAAAACAATTTCTAACAGTACCAAAATTTAGTGAATTTGTCCTTATTAGAAAGTTTAGGTCAAGAGCTTCGATTAGCAAAAAGATTCAACTCAAACGGAGTTATAAAACTCGAGTTATGATCAAAAGAGGAATGAAATCAAATATGTTTGAAATCAAATTTAAACTTTCAAAAATATGCTTAAGTTGACTAACTGGATAGAGGGGATCATAACAAAGAAGTGGGTGTTGGTTTCATTGGATTTGAATAAGCGAGCAAAAAGTTGTGATCATTTGAATATCAGGGACTAATCTGTGATGAAAAATATTCACAGATAGGTCCCGGCTAAAAATAATACAGAAAAAGAGAAAATCTAACTAATGGACGTTCGCTACAAAATCTTAACGAACGAAACCGTTCACTCCAGAGACTAAACTAGTGAGCATTCACTAATAGAGTAAAAACATTTTGAAAAAAAGCGATCTAGGCCGTCAAATCCTGACCGGACGGCGTGCGAGGAGCGGGGAGTTACCGCGGCGGCGGCGGTGGTCAACGGCGAGACGGGACGACAGCGGCGGCTCGGGTCCGGCCGGGGCGGCGCCTCTGGTCGCCGAGGAGGGTGGCGAAGTAGTCGGGGAGGGGCGGCGCGGTCCGGCGGAGTCGATGGTGGTGCCGACGGCGGTGGAGTGCGGGGCAGGACGGCGGAGCTGCGGCGGCGGTGGCATGATTCGGCGAGTGCGGCGCCGCTGCGGTGGCTTGGGAGGAGGAGGGGGGTGCCCGGGTGCAGCTTTATAGGAGAGAGGGGGCGTGGCTTGGAGGAGGGGCCGGGTCGGGGTCGGGGTCCGGAGACGGCACGACGGCGGCCGGCGTACTCGGGCGGGACTCCTGCTCGGGAGGAGGAAGGCGGCAGCGCTCTGGCTGGGCTGGGCTTGCTAGCTGGGTCGGCCCAGTCGGTGGAGAAAAACTTTTTTTAAACAGACACACAAAATAAAATGAAACCAATTTAAAATAAAGAGATACACTATAGGCATATAATATATCAAAATTTTCAGAAAATGATTTCCTAAATCATGAATTTTTTCTGAAGTCAAATAAAATCCACAAAATTTTAAATAAAGCAAAGAGTGCTACTGTTGCAATAAAACCCAATCAAAATTATTTTAAAAAATACCAAAATGATTTCAAATTTATTTCTATCCATTTTTCTATTGGAGGGAATCATTTTACCCTAATTTCCATATTTTTATTTTTGGAGAAAAATAATTTGAATAATACCCACATAACTCCAAAGTGAAAATAATTTCAAAAGGGGCTTTAAATTTGATTCTTTTAAACATCCAACTCATATTTCGTATGTTTTGAAGAAGTCATTTTATCTTCTCTCACAAAAACCATTAAGTTGCTTAAAGTTTCTGAATTTGAAATATTTCCAAATGAAATTCAAATATTTTTGAAAACCCTTTTTCATTTAATTAAATGGAAGAAGTCATATCATCTTCACTCCAGGGTTTTGTGATGAAATGAATTTGAATTCATGGAGATCATAAAAGTAAGGCGAAAGTTTTGGGTAAGTCATTTTATTCCCTCTCATTTAACTTTCAAAACGTTTCGAATTTCACTCAATTTCACACGAGCAACCACACCACAATCAAACAATCAATCAAAACTATTTATTTATTATACCATTCCTAAATTTAGAATTTTGGGATGCTACAAACCTACCACCCTTAAAATGAATCTCGTCCTCGAGATTCAGAGAGGCTAGAAAGAAATAGGTTTGGTTCGGGGTCTTCTCAAAATCCATCGATCGTCACACGGGGTCTGGGGTGCTTCCACCCGTAGAAGCATTGTTACGATTCCATCAAAACTCATATACTCCATCTTTTTCTGTTGGCAGTGTCGATCTTCTCAGATCTTCAGGGTAATTCCTTCTCTGGCTCTTCCGGTAGTGGCATAACCTTACCGCAATTCTTCTATCCTTTCATCTTGGTAAGATTCTTCTGTGACTGGGTCTTCTTAGCTGACAGGTCTGACGCTAATACTAAACAACTATCGATATCTTATGGTGATCTTCAAACAATTTAACTGGGTCCCTGCAGAAAACGGGCCTGGGCTTCATTCTCACCGTATGACCTACGATTGGCAACAACTGCCTTATACAAGGGGAAAAATTGACATACCGTTATAAGGCTTAATCAAGGTTTTGATCATCATCGCTCTACTATGGGTAAGTCACTCGGATTTACCATCCCATGCAGCAAGGCGAATAATAAGAGTAAGTAGGTATGGTGATCAATCCATCCCGCACCCAAATCATTACCCTGTATATGGTTTAGCGAATCTCGCATTCTAACACTCGGTCATCCTCACAAGCACTGCAGAAATTCTCTTGTCGATGAACCAAGTTCGGATAAATCCATTGATTCTGCAAGCCAAACAAACATCTATCGTTTCTTCACACTCTCAGGTTTTACGTACACTCCTATAAAATTATCTGTTGATAAATGTAACTTCTTCCATGGTTTTTTCCTTAAGCAAGAGTGTGCTTGCTTCTTGGCAGGTCTTGGGGACTGTGGTTTATGGCACATCTCATCACTTGTAAACCTTGAACTCGTCATCAGGGGCAACTGATCATTATTCCAACATCCAGCTTCCTAGCATTCTTAAATCCATCCAATTGTACTGTCTCCCTTCCTTCTATTGGTACCAAACTAAGACGTGATTACTCAGATTCATCATGGAGTTACAATTGCTCCATATTACCAACATTATACCTCCTTTATATCCAATAGTACTTCATCCCTCCATATTCTTGAGATATCCCACATATTGAGATAATACTCATACTTATTTTGTCCAAAGTCCACTCTGTTGAATATCATTATCTTTTCCTGCGGTCAAGTGTGCTCACAGGGTACTACCACCCTTGAAATACACAAATTCTTCCATAGACCATATTTCTCATATCCTCGAAAATGGTCAAAATCTTTATTCATAGAGTAACTACTCATAAAATCCAATTCAGTACCCATGATGCTAACTTTATTGATTCTCAAATTATCAAAATCTCCTGCATTTCCATTACATGCCTCAACTCAACACCTCAATATAAAAAGAAATGTTCCCACTACTACTACTATCTTTCTCACATACTCAACTATTCAACACACAAATCCTCATTGGGACAATCTCGGGCAAAGTGCCCTGCTTTGTTACAATGAAAACATATTACTTCTGACAAGTCTCGTGGTTTCCTTGTGATTTCAAAACCTCATTGGGTCCTCGGCTTCCTTTTTGGGCAACCGCTGAAGTAGTGCCCTGACTCCTTGCACCTGAAACAAGTGATATGACTCAGGTCCTTCCTGGAATCCAATCTATTTCTCTTTCTAGACTTTTCCATTCCAATCAGGGCTTCTATTTCCTGTGGGTCATACTCTACTTCCTTTGTCGGGAATTCTACTAGATCTCCATTCAGACAATTCTGGGAGATGTGTCCTTCTTCTCCACATGAATAGCACGACTTGGTGCAGGGTTTAATTGGGTCTGCTTTGAGTGTCTCCTCCACCTCTTCCTTCATCACTGGTTCTTCTAAAATTTCCATGAGGGCTCCTTTCATTGCTTCATTCTTCTGTTGGATGGTTCTTTGAACCACGGGGTAAATGTGACACTGAGCAGGGTAGTGGGTAGTCCCTTCACACAAGAAACAAGTAATCTGCCTAGTTGGGCATTCTTCATCTGGGTGACTTTCTTCACAATGAGGGCATTCATCCTTGTGTCTGTTATGGTTGTATCCTATTTCTCCACAAAGCTTGCATGCATAAGGTTTATTCACATCATTTCCATAAGGCTTCAACTTCTGGGACACAAGATGAGACTTTAACAGAGTCAAATTAAATTCTTCCCAAGTGGTTACTCCTTGCCATCCATTGATGGTTTGGTACATCCTCCACCAGGTAGCAGCACCTCTTTCAAAGTACTGAAGAGCATGCTGGGTCATATCCTTCCCGGCTATAGTGTTATTCTTCATGTGACCTTCCATGTTCTGAATCCATCGATCCGTCTCCAATTGACTTATCGGTCCCGGATATGCGAGTTCATCTCCATTCATCTTCTATTGGGTCCAGGGGTTTTGGTGTAAGATAAGAGAGATAGAGAGCAGTACACACAATACAAACAATAGTTTCTGAAAAGACAGATTCTTTATTTTGTGGCTGTCGGGAAAACATCAAACAAATGACAGCTCACAATCGTCGTATCTAACGTAGGTATATAAAAGGGGTTTGGTCTTCTAATGGTCAATAGATCTTCAAAATCATCAAACTATTCAAGTCTTGTTCCTGTCTCCGATGGCTTCTTCTGTCCGTGCTTATCCTTCTCAAGTTCTTCTGGCAGGTCATTTCTGTTAACGAGAAGTCTATCGTGACGTCCTTTAATAATCTGGAGTTGCATTCCAAGCTCCTGGGTTTCAACATCCTTGGCATGAACCATGGTCCTACTATCCTTCAGTCCCTGATGAATCTCCGGTATCTCAAGGTTTTGCACCTCTTGATTGGCTACTTTCAGCTTCTGGGTCCTAAGTTCTTCACGAAATGCTTCCTTGTCAAATATAGCTTCCTGCAGGTCCATCTTAAACTTCTTGATGTAATACTCCATATCATGGTGATACACCAGCGAAAGTTAAAACTTCATCTTTTGCTGATAGGTGCTCCATTAGCCCTTTTGTCATCCAATCCTTCTGAAGAAATGCATGCTTAACTCAGCACGGTGACAATAGCATAAGCGGGCGATAATATCATGGATAGCCGTGTTTATGCCCATATATTTGCCATGAGCTATCATTCCATAGTTGATATCTCCTGTCTTGGGGTTTTCTTGACGGCCAAAATCTTGAGTCTTGACGCTCAATGTTCTGGTATTTCTCTAACACACCTTCATCTCAGGTATCGACAACTTCAATAGTCTGACAAATTCCATAAGGCTGGATCATAGGAAAAGTCTTTGTAGTGTTGTCTTTGGTTCAGGGTGAAGCTCTTCATCTAAAATATGTAAGCCAGGGGTTCTTCAGTAAGGAAATGCAGAAGGGTACGAGAATAACTTAAGTGGATCCTATTCAAAGCCTTCCAAGTCACTTCACTATGGGAATTCTTCAGAGCCTTCAAATTCTCCTAGTCTTTGGAGTCTTCAACCATTGTAGTTTCCGTTATTATAATGCACGGTAAAAATCCTTGTCACACCCTCGATGCAACTATAGCTCCCACGTGTCGAGGCACGACTTAGAGACATAATTGCATTGAAGGCATAGTCGCAAGTTAGGCAATCTTCACAACATCCCATGTAATATGAATAATAAAGGGGAGAACATAGTTGGCTTACACTCGCCACGTCAATCAAGTACATAAATAACATTACATCATCCAAAACACTCATGGCCCGACTACGACGCCAAAATAGAAGAAAACCCAACATGCGACAATGGTCCCAATCACCCCCAACTGGGCACCACTACTGATCATCGGGAAAGGAAACGTAGTAACGCTGAGAGTCCTCGTCGAACTCCCACTTGAGCTCGTACTCGTCACCTGGAGCGAAATCACCTGGACCTGCATCTGGAGTTATAGTATCTGTGAGCCACGGGGACTCAGAAATCTCGCACCCTCGCGACCAAGACTATTTAAGCTTATAGGAAGGGTAAGGCAATTATATGTGGAGCTGCAGCAAGTGACTAGCATATATGGTGGCTAACTTATTCGCAAAAGAGAGCGAGAAGAGGAGGCAAGCGCGAGCGAGAGTCTAAAGGGACAACCTGCGCAAGCATAACTCCAACACCGTGTCCACTTCCCGGACTCCGCCGAGAAGGGGCCATCACGGTAACACACACGGTTGATTCATTTTAATTAAGTTTAGTTCAAGTTATCTACAACCGGACATTAACAAATTCCCATCTGCCCATAACCGCGGGCACAACTTTCGAAAGTTCAATCCATGCAGGGGAGTCCCAACTTAGCCCATGACAAGCTCTCACGGTTAACAAAGGAATAGACCTCCACCCGAGACACACCGATCAGACTCGGTAACCCGGTACAACAAGACAATTCGACAAGTTAAAACAAGACCAGCAACACCGCCCGAATGTGCCGACAAATCCCGATAGGAGCTGCACATATCTCTTTCTCAGGGCACACTCAGATAGGTCAAGCTACGAGTAAAACCAACCCTCAAGTTTCCCCGAGGTGGCCCCGCAGGCTGCCCAGTTCGGACCAACACTCAGAGGGAGCACTGGCCCGGGGGGGGGTTTAAAATAAGATGACCCTTGGGCTCCGGTAACCCAAGGGAAAAAAGGCTAGGTGGCGAATGGTAAAACCAAGGTTGGGCATTGCTGGAAAAGCTTTAATCAAGGCGAAATATCAAGGGGTTCCCATTATAACCCAACCGCGTAAGGAACGCAAAATCCGGGAACATAACACCGATATGATGGAAACTAGGGCGGCAAGAGTGGAACAAAACACTAGGCGAGAGGCCGAGCCTTCCACCCTTTACCAGGTATATAGATGCATTAAGATAACATAGCAATATAATGATATCCCAACAAGTAAATAAATGTTCCAACAAGGAACGGCTCCAATCTTCACCTGCAACTAGCAACGCTATAAGAGGGGCTGAGCAAAGCGGTAACATAGCCAATCAACGGTTTGCTAGGACATGGTGGGTTAGAGGTTGACATGGCAATTTGGGAGGCTGACAAGCAAAAGGTAGGCATCGTAGCATTGGCATAGCAAGAGCGAGCAAACTAGCATAGCAAAGATAGTAGTGATTTCGAGGGTATGAACATCTTGCCTGCACAGTTGTCAGAGTTGACTAGATCCTCACAAGCAAACTCAACGGGCTCCTCGTTAGCGAACTCGTCTCCCGGCTCTACCCAAACAAGACAAACAAGCAACAAGGATACAATCAACCACGTGCAAGGATCAAGCGATACGATGCAATGATGATATGCTATGCGGGATGCGATGCGGGATGCAAAATGCAAGATATGACAGGAAATGCATGAACCTGGCCTCAACTTGGAATTCCAAGTGTGCCACTGGAAATATGAGATAAAATCGCTTGAAAATGATATAAAGATCATTGGAATCGGAGTTACGGTTTGGAAATGGCAAGCGTTTTAAGAATGACACCGGTCTGCAATTTACAGCAAGTAGGCATCTAAATACAATGAGATGAACATGCTACAGCCACCAAACATGACAACAAAATACATGGTATGGATGCACACAAGATGCTTAACAATAGTCTAGCACTGAGCTACGGCCAAATCATCCATTAGGAGGTTCAAACAATCATGGCAAAAACGCAAATGCAAAACAGATTTCAGACTTAGTGAAATTAACACTTGTCTGAAATTTCAGATCACGAAGCCCTCTTCGGAGCAGCAAAGAAACATGATACATGACCTGATTAAGACAAGTAAGAACATGGCATGGAGCTACTCAACAAGCTTAACAAAAGTCCCTAAGTGACCTGGGGCCAAAAGGGATCACGAAATATACTAACGGGCACACGAACATAGCTAAAACACAATCAGTTTTCAGACTTAGTGAAAACTGAGACATGCTGAAATATACTCACGAAGGCATGTTTACGAGCTCGATGCACTCACCACGGTGCAAGTCATGGCAAGACAAGCATGCATCCATTAATAAGGCACAAAATACAAGCTAGAAATGGCTAGAACAATGGCATAGCATGCACGGATCAACTACAATAGCATCGGTAAAATCGCAAACGAGTTGACGATCTGCCCAGATTCACCACGAAGCAAAAGTAGAGCTTGATTGACTCAAGCTAGGGTGCTCCATAATTTCAAGCAAAGACATGGATGGATAGAGCATAACATGATTATCAAAACTCCTTTAATGATCATCCTAATAAGAGGCACGGATCACTAGGAAACAAGCTGAACATATGGCATCATGAACTAAATAATCCTAGACTTAGTGAAAACTACTAAGTCCCTGAAAACAGATTTACCGGGTGCCTCACTTTGCAAGCTTGCACAAGTCACCACACACATCAACAAAATGCATGGGTCACACCTCTGCAAAGAAGACAAAATCCTTAACAAAACATATGAAGGACTCACAGGCATAGCATGCGCACAATAATCATGGCAAAAATGACAAAAGTCTAAGATGAACTAGCAGATCTGACAATTAACTCACGAAGCCTCCTTCTAACAGCATTTCGGGCATCAAGATGCTCTCAAATTAAAAAAATTCAATGGAATGAAATGATGTACTCGTCGAGGCGAACATTTTGATATACTATATGCTCAAATCGGAGCAACGGATGCGGAGATACGATAGGTCAAAGTAGGCATAAAAATTATAAGGGAGAGGGGGAAAGTCAACCGAGATATTTTCAGATCTCAGATCCAGATCGGCGGCGCGGATCCCGAGGTTGACCGGACTTGGAGCTCTCGCCGGAGTTCGTCGTGGCCGGAGTAGGAGACGAGGAGGGAGAGGCCGGGGCGGTGGTCCGGCTCGGTGGAGGAGGCGGCGCCGCGGACGGAGGGGAGCGGCGGCGAGGTCGGCGCCAGCTCGGGGCAGAGTGGAGCGGGCGGCGGCCCGGTGCGGCGGCGACCGGCGACACAGGCGGCGACGGATGGCGATGGGCAGCGAGGGCGGAGGAAGACGAAGGAGGCGGCGCGCGGGGCTCCTCTGGCCCGAGGG
>NC_041388.1:554112653-554121503 GCF_002162155.2 Triticum dicoccoides | reverse complement strand
GGCCCGAGGGGTCGGCGGGGAGGGCCGGCCCCGGGCCTCGCGGGCCGGCGGCTGGGAGGCGGCAAAGCGGTCCCTCGCGGGACAGGTGGCGGCGCGTCATTGGTCCGGGCGGAGCGGCGGACGTGTCCGGAGCGTCCGGACGTGTCCGGCGCGCGAGATCTCTTTTTTTAGCTAGGGTTTCGGAGAGGGAGAGATCCGAAAATGGAGGGGCTATTTATAGGCATAAGTGGAGCTAGGAGAGTCCAAATGAGGTGCGATTTTCGGCCACGCGATCGTGATCGAATGCTCTAGGACATGGAGCAGAGTTTGGTGGGTTTTGGACCAAATTGGAGGGGTGTTGGGCTGCAACACACACGAGGCCTTTTCGGTCCCTCGGTTAACCGTTGGAGTATCAAACGAAGTCCAAATGGCACGAAACTTGACAGGCGGTCTACCGGTAGTAAACCAAGGCCGCTTGGCAAGTCTCGGTCCAATCCGGAAATGTTTAATCCCCACACATGAAAGAAAGCTAGAAATGACCACCGGAGGAGAACGAGGAATGCAAAACGGACAACGAGGAAAATGCTCGAATGCATGAGATGAACACGTATGCAAATGCAATGCACATGATGACATGATATGAGATGCATGACAAAGAAAACAACACACGGAGAAAAAGACCCGAACCCGAGAAATAAATATAGCTTAACGCAGGAAACGACAAGAGTTGGAGTACAAATAGGGAAAGTTACATCCGGGGTGTTACAACACTCCACCACTACGAAAAGATCTCGTCCCGAGATCTAGGACTGAAAGAACTCCGGGTACTCAGAACGAAGGTGATCCTCGCGTTCCCAGGTAGCTTCACGGTCGGAGTGGTGAGACCACTTGACTTTGAGGAATTTGATTGACTTGTTGCGAGTGCTCACGATAAGAGAGATCTTCTTGGAGCTCAATGTCCTCGAAGTTGACGGTGCAGTCAGGAGTCTTGAAGCACTTTCGAAGCTGAGAGACATGGAACACGTCATGAACATTTGCAAAGTTTGAAGGAAGCTCGAGTTGATAGGCGAGGTCGCCTCTCTTGCTGACAATCTTGAAAGGTCCCATGTATCTAGGGGCAAGCTTCCCTTTCATACCGAAGCGACGAGTACCTTTCATAGGAGAGACGCGGAGGTAAACATGATCTCCGATCTCGAAAGCCAAATCACGGTGCTTACTATCATAGTAGCTCTTCTGGCGGGATTGGGCCGCTTTGAGGTTATCTCGAATGACTTTGCACATTTCTTCTGCTTCTGTGATTAAGTCATTACCCAAAAGTTGACGTTCACCGGTTTCAGACCAGTTGAGAGGGGTACGGCACTTCCTGCCATACAGAATTTCAAATGGGGCCTTGCTCGAACTTGCTTGAAAACTATTGTTGTAGGAGAATTCAGCATAAGGAAGACAATCCTCCCACTTCATGCCGAAGGAGATCACACAAGCTCTGAACATACCTTCAAGAATCTGGTTGACACGCTCGACTTGACCGCTTGTTTAAGGATGGAAAGCAGTGCTGAAGCGGATGTTCGTGCCCATGGCCTTCTGAAAAGAATCCCAAAACTTGGAGGTAAAGATGCTGCCACGGTCTGAAGATATCACTTGAGGAATACCGTGCAGAGAGACAATTCGAGAGGTATAGAGTTCCGCCAATTGAGCTGCAGTGATCGACTCTTTGATAGGCAGAAAGTGAGCCACTTTGGTGAGCTTGTCGATGACAACGAATATTGCATCATTGCCACGCTTGGACTTTGGAAACCCAGTCACGAAGTCCATTTCAATGTGGTCAAACTTCCATTCTAGAATGGCAAGAGGTTGGAGGAGACCTGCTGGCCTTTGATGTTCTGCCTTCACTCTTCTGCAGACATCACATTCATTCATGAATTGAGCGATCTCGTGCTTCATTCGAGTCCACCAATAAGCTTGCTTGAGGTCCTGATACATCTTCGTGCTCCCAGGGTGGATGGAGAGGAGAGAATTGTGAGCCTCGTTCATGACCACTTTACAAAGTTCACCTTTGGGCACAACAATACGATCCTCGAAGAAGAGAGTGTCCTTGTCATCAAGGCGGTAGCACTTGTACTTGGACTGACTCTTGGCAATCCCAATCTTCACCTTTTTCACCATAGCATCAAGAAGCTGGGCTTGGCGAATCTGGTCTTCTAAGGTAGGAGAGACTTGAAGATTGGCAAGGAAACCTTGAGGAACAACTTGCAGATTAAGTTTGCGGAAAGCTTCACAAAGCTCGGGTTGATAAGGCTTAAGAATCAGACTGTTGCAGTAAGCCTTTCTGCTCAAAGCGTTAGCAATCACATTGGCCTTGCCTGGAGTATACTCAATACTCGGATTATACTCTTGAATCATTTCGACCCAACGAGTTTTCCTGAGGTTGAGATTAGGCTGAGTGAAGATGTACTTGAGACTCTTGTGATCAGTGAAAATGTCCACTTTTCTTCCCAAAAGAAGATGTCTCCAAGTCAAAAGAGCATGCACAACTGCCGCCAACTCGAGATCATGAGTGGGGTAGTTCTTCTCATTAGGCTTCAACTGGCGAGAGGTATAAGCAACAACTTTCTTCTCTTGCATCAAAACTGCGCCAAGACCTTGGAGAGAGGCATCACAAAAGACCTCGTACAGCTTGGATTCATCAGGCGGAGTCAAGACTGGAGCAGTGATCAACTTCTCTTTCAAAGTGTTGAAAGCAATATCACACTCCGGAGACCAAACGTACTTGACGTGCTTCTGAAGAAGATTAGAAGAGGCTTTGTGATCTTGGAAAAGTTTTCAACGAATCTTCGGCAATAGCTTGCGAGACCGAGAAAACTGCGGAGTTGCTTCACGTTCTGAGGAGGTTCCCAATTCACAATTGCAGACACCTTCTCAGGATTCACGGAAATGCCCTTGGCAGAGATGATATGACCAAGATAAAGAACCTCATCGAGCCAAAATTCACACTTGGAGAACTTGGCGTAGAACTGATGTTCTCTGAGCTTATCAAGAACCAAACGCAAGTGCTTGGCATGATCTTCCTTGTTCTTGGAGAAAACCAGAATGTCGTCGAGATAGACCAAAACGAAGTCATTGGTGTAGGCGTTGAAGATGAAGTTCATCATGCGAGAGAACGTCGGAGGAGCGTTGGCGAGGCCAAAAGACATGACAGTGTATTCATATGAACCAAAGCTTGTTCTGAATGCTGTCTTGGGAATATCTTCTTCACGAATGCGAATTTGGTGATAACCCATACGGAGATCAAGCTTGGAGAATACTTGGGCACCTTTGAGTTGTTCGAACAACTCATTGATGTTGGGAAGTGGGTATTTATTCTTGATGGTCTTCTTGTTCACTGGACAGTAATCAACACAAAGTCGGTCCGTTCCATCCTTCTTCTTCACAAAAAGAACACCACAACCCCACGGAGAAGAACTAGGCCGGATAAGACCCATTCTTTCTTGCTCATCGAGTTGCTTCTTCAGCTCCTTCAACTCTTCGGGTCCGAGCTTGTAAGGACGTTTGCACACAGGTTCCATGCCAGGCTCAAGATCAATAACGAATTCAACTGGCCGGTGCGAAGGCATTCCTGGGAGCTCTTCTGGAAAGACGTCTTGATATTCGCAAACGACTGGAATTTGAGAGATGGCGTCCAATTCACCCTTCTCATTGAGAGAAAACAAAAGGATGGTATTATCCCGAGCGGCAAAGACAATTACATCCTCAGACGAATGAGTCAATTGAATCTGCCTGGCTGCACAATCAAGCTGAGCCTTGTGCTTAGAAAGCCAATCCATCCCGAGAATAAGATCAATATCCGAGTTACCAAGAACCATTGGGGAAGAAAGGAACTTGTAGTCGCCCAGCGTGATAGTAACATCTGGCACCTCCAGACTAGCACTCAAACGTTTGCCAGGAGAAACGATATCCATTTGTTTACCCAAATGAGAAGAAACGAACTCATGCTTGGTAAAAAATGGCTTTGACATGAAACAATGCGATGCACCCGTGTCAAAAAGAACTCTCGCAGGAATATCATTAACAGGAAGGTTACCCATGATCACATCTGACGAGTCCTCTGCCTGAGCTGCATTTAGCAAATTGACCTTGGCGTGCTTGGGGTTATGCTTGACCACAGTTGTACTTGCCGATCTGACAGGAGGAGGAGGAGGAAGATGCCTCTAGTTGAGACACTTGTTGGCATAGTGACCCTTCTATTGGCACTTGTTGCACGTGACCTCTGAAAGCGGATGGTGATACGGAGCACTCGATCTTGGAGCTCGAGACGAAGTCTTGTTCTGAAAGCCAGGGTTGGGTGGGTGGGAAGAACCACTGCCACCTTTGCTCTTCTGCTGATACGGCTGACGGAACGGAGGAGGAGGAAGCCAAAACTTCTGCTGCTTGGCCACTTGAGTAGAGGAAGAAGGAGTAACATCTCTGACTCGCTTCCTGGAAGCATCACACCTCAACTGAGCAGCCTCTTGCTTCAGTGCCATGTTGTAGAACTCATCGTACCTCAAGGGCTCAAAGAGAACAAGAGCGAGCTGAATATCTTCTCTGAGACCACCCCTGAACTGATATATCATGCTCTTCTCATCAGGCACGTCCTGCTTGGCAAAGCGGGCAAGCTTCTGGAACAACTTGTTGTAGTCATAGGCAGACAAAGAGCCTTGCTTCAGATTGCGGAATTCCTCACGCTTGCTTTCAACCACGCTCTGCGGAATATGATGAGCTCGGAAATCTCGACGGAAATCATCCCAAGTGATAACACGTCCACCTCTGGAATCCTTGTACTGCTGGAACCATTCTGCAGCTTGATCTTTGAGCTGGAAGGAAGCGAACTTCACAAAGTCCTCAGGCCTGATGTTACTGCACTTTAAATGCTTACACAGATCCACAAGCCAATCGTCAGCATCGGTTGCCTCAACACAATTGCTGAAAGTCTTTGGCCCGTTAACAAGGAACTGGTTGAGTGTAGCAAAGTGACTCTGATTGCTGCCTTGATTCCCTTGACTGCCTTGATTGCGCTCTTGAAGAATTTGCATGATCAGCTGTGTGTTTGCATTGGTTGCGGCCATCACAGCTTGCCATGCCTCTGGAGGAGGTGGAGGCGGTGGCGGATCAGGGTTCGGAGTCATGCGCGTTGGAGGAGCCATCCTGAAGAGGTTGACCACCATAAGCACATTGACAGATAAATATTGAAGCTGAATCCAATGGAATGAAAATTGCCACATATAGTCTTCACATCCAAACAAAATGAATGAATGCATTCCTCTTCAAATGGTCACATATCCATAAATTGAGAAGCCACGTAGAATTAAGGTAGAGAAATAAATCAACAAGGTACGGATCAAGAATGAATAATCGGTAAGAAATCCCAATCTCAAACCAATATCCGTGGAAGAAGAACTAGAGCTACTAGAATTACCACCTATGAAACTTCCGAACCTTTCCGGTTATGCAATCAGGTGTTGGGGATACAGGGGAAGCATAATATCTCACCCAAACTAGCAAATCCTACATCCAGCTGTATCCATCCTTCAACACATAACCAAGAAAACTTCGGAAACCATCTACCTCAACCTTCGAAAATCCTCCGTTATACAAGTTATGGCGATACTCCCGAACTCCCGCCCCAGTACTGGGTGGCGTCGAGGTTATCTCACCAACGAACTGCATAAAAGAGATTTTCGATGTCGGCGAACATATCTCAAGTATTCCAGAATTGCAACGATAAAATTATGATGACAACACCTCAGAGCTCAACTCCCCAGGACACTTCCACTAAACCCCTGACAGGAGGCACCAAGACAATATTCTCATCATAAGCCATCGGAACGATTCCAAGATACTCGCGTGATCCTAAAAAAAATTTAGTGAAATTTGAGAAGAGAAGAGTCAAAACTCTACGTCAGGATGCCTTACCAGAGCGATGAGGAGACTGGGAAGTAAAAAGAATTCCTAAGCTCTCCGATATATAATTCCTAAATGACTCAAAACATTTTTCTAGACACAACTCGGCTGCTAAAAACGATCAAGCAATGGGGATCCTAAGGTCGGGGAAGGCTCTGATTACCAACTTGTCGCACCCTCGATGCGACTATAGCTCCCACGTGTCGAGGCACGACTTAGAGACATAATCGCATTGAAGGCATAAGTCGCAAGTTAGGCAATCTTCACAACATCCCATGTAATATGAATAATAAAGGGGAGACAATAGTTGGCTTACACTCGCCACGTCAATCAAGTACATAAATAACATTACATCATCCAAAACACTCATGGCCCGACTACGGCGCCAAAATAGAAGAAAACCCAACATGCGACAATGGTCCCAATCACCCTCAACTGGGCACCACTACTGATCATCGGGAAAGGAAACGTAGTAACGCTGAGAGTCCTCGTCGAACTCCCACTTGAGCTCGTACTCGTCACCTGGAGCGGAATCACCTGGACCTGCATCTGGAGTTATAGTATCTGTGAGCCACGGGGACTCACAAATCTCGCACCCTCGCGACCAAGACTATTTAAGCTTATAGGAAGGGTAAGGCAATTATATGTGGAGCTGCAGCAAGTGACTAGCATATATGGTGGCTAACTTATTCGCAAAAGAGAGCGAGAAGAGGAGGCAAGCGCGAGCGAGAGTCTAAAGGGACAACCTGCGCAAGCATAAGTCCAACACCGTGTCCACTTCCCGGACTCCACCGAGAAGGGGCCATCACGGTAACACACACGGTTGATTCATTTTAATTAAGTTTAGTTCAAGTTATCTACAACCGGACATTAACAAATTCCCATCTGCCCATAACCGCGGGCACGACTTTCGAAAGTTCAATCCCTCCAGGGGAGTCCCAACTTAGCCCATGACAAGCTCTCATGGTCAACAAAGGAATAGACCTCCACCCGAGACACACCGATCAGACTCGGTAACCCGGTACAACAAGACAATTCGACAAGTTAAAACAAGACCAGCAACACCGCCCGAATGTGCCGACAAATCCCGATAGGAGCTGCACATATCTCTTTCTCAGGGCACACTCAGATAGGTCAAGCTACGAGTAAAACCAACCCTCAAGTTTCCCCGAGGTGGCCCCGCAGGCTGCCCAGTTCGGACCAACACTCAGAGGGAGCACTGGCCCGGGGGGGGGGGTTTAAAATAAGATGACCCTTGGGCTCCGGTAACCCAAGGGAAAAAAGGCTAGGTGGCGAATGGTAAAACCAAGGTTGGGCATTGCTGGAAAAGCTTTAATCAAGGCGAAATATCAAGGGGTTCCCATTATAACCCAACCGCGTAAGGAACGCAAAATCCGGGAACATAACACCGATATGATGGAAACTAGGGCGGCAAGAGTGGAACAAAACACTAGGCGAGAGGCCGAGCCTTCCACCCTTTACCAGGTATATAGATGCATTAAGATAACATAGCAATATAATGATATCCCAACAAGTAAATAAATGTTCCAACAAGGAACGGCTCCAATCTTCACCTGCAACTAGCAACGCTATAAGAGGGGCTGAGCAAAGCGGTAACATAGCCAATCAACGGTTTGCTAGGACATGGTGGGTTAGAGGTTGACATGGCAATTTGGGAGGCTGACAAGCAAAAGGTAGGCATCGTAGCATTGGCATAGCAAGAGCGAGCAAACTAGCATAGCAAAGATAGTAGTGATTTCGAGGGTATGAACATCTTGCCTGCACAGTTGTCAGAGTTGACTGGATCCTCACAAGCAAACTCAACGGGCTCCTCGATAGCGAACTCGTCTCCCGGCTCTACCCAAACAAGACAAACAAGCAACAAGGATACAATCAACCACGTGCAAGGATCAAGCGATACGATGCAATGATGATATGCTATGCGGGATGCAATGCGGGATGCAAAATGCAAGATATGACAGGAAATGCATGAACCTGGCCTCAACTTGGAATTCCAAGTGTGCCACTGGAAAGATGAGATGAAATCGCTTGAAAACGATATAAAGATCATCGGAATCGGAGTTACGGTTTGGAAATGGCAAGCGTTTTAAGAATGACACCGGTCTGCAATTTACAGCAAGTAGGCATCTAAATACAATAAGATGAACATGCTACAGCCACCAAACATGACAACAAAATACATGGCATGGATGCACACAAGATGCTTAACAATAGTCTAGCACTGAGCTACGGCCAAATCATCCATTAGGAGGTTCAAACAATCATGGCAAAAACGCAAATGCAAAACAGATTTCAGACTTAGTGAAATTAACACTTGTCTGAAATTTCAGATGACGAAGCCCTCTTCGGAGCAGCAAAGAAACATGATACATGACCTGATTAAGACAAGTAAGACAAAATCCTTAACAAAACATATGAAGGACTCACAGGCATAGCATGCGCACAATAATCATGGCAAAAATGACAAAAGTCTAAGATGAACTAGCAGATCTGACAATTAACTCACGAAGCCTCCTTCTAACAGAATTTCGGGCATCAAGATGCACTCAAATGAAAATGACTCAATGGAATGAAATGATGTACTCGTCGAGGCGAACATTTTGATATACTATATGCTCAAATCGGAGCTACGGATGCGGAGATACGATGGGTCAAAGTAGGCATAAAAATTATAAAGGAGAGGGGAAAAGTCAACCGAGATATTTTCAGAACTTAGATCCAGATCGGCGGCGCGGATCACGAGGTTGACCGGACTTGGATCTCTCGCCGGAGTTCGTCGTGGCCGGAGTAGGAGACGAGGAGGGAGAGGCCGGGGCGGTGGTCCGGCTCGGTGGAGGAGGCGGCGCCGCGGACGGAGGGGAGCGGCGGCGAGGTCGGCGCCGGCTCGGGGCAGAGTGGAGCGGGCGGCGGCCC
>NC_041388.1:554100153-554112026 GCF_002162155.2 Triticum dicoccoides | reverse complement strand
TGGGAGGCGGCGAAGCGGTCCCCCGCGGGACAGGTGGCGGCGCGTCGTTGGTCCGGGCGGAGCGGCGGACGTGTCCGGCGCGCGATATCTCTTTTTTTTTGGCTAGGGTTTCGGAGAGGGAGAGATCTGAAAATGGAGGGGCTATTTATAGGCATAAGTGGAGCTAGGAGAGTCCAAATGAGGTGCGGTTTTCGGCCACGCGATCGTGATCGAATGCTCTAGGACATGGAGCAGAGTTTGGTTGGTTTTGGGCCAAATTGGAGGGGTGTTGGGCTGCAACACACACGAGGCCTTTTCGGTCCCTCGGTTAACCGTTGGAGTATCAAACGAAGTCCAAATGGCACGAAACTTGACAGGCGGTTTACCGGTATTAAACCAAGGCCGCTTGGCAAGTCTCGGTACAATCCGGAAATGTCTAATCCCCACACACGAAAGAAAGCTAGAAATGACCACCGGAGGAGAACGAAGCGCCGGAATGCAAAACGGACAACGGGGAAAATGCTCGAATGCATGAGATGAACACGTATGCAAATGCAATGCACATGATGACATGATATGAGATGCATGACAAAGAAAACAACACACGGAGACAAAGACCCGAACCCGAGAAATAAATATAGCTTAACGCCGGAAACGGCAAGAGTTGGAGTACAAATAGGGAAAGTTACTTCCGGGGTGTTACAATCCTCTTCATTCCGAGTGGTCTTAGTTGTATATTATCTTGTCCTTCTCGGAGCGGTCTCATCAGTCGAATCTTCGTGTGGTCAAAAAAAGGGGAAAGGGTATTGTCCAACTAAAAGGGAATATTTGATAAAACTCAGAACAGAAGAGAGGCAAAATATCTTTTTGAAAATAAGGTTTTAGAGAAAAATCTTTCGTATGGGCTTGCCAGTTTCTAGGGGTCACATCCTACAGCCAACATGTGCTTTGATACCATCTTATAGCGACCCAACCCGAATGGATCGAAGTCTCTGTGCTTAAGTCTCATCCCTGGATCGGTATGCTGACACACACAGTACTCAAGGATTTATAACAGAGGTAAATCACATGTATAAAGTAACGTAAAGACTATTACCTCAATCCAAATAGCGGAACTAACAACAAGGTTGTGGATTCCCATCAACACCAACGACAAAGTTGAGTGTAGAAATTGTAACCCTAACGTATCACTTACTCGTCGTAAGATTCCTGCAACATGAGACGTTGCAGCCATGTAGGTCAGTACATTGAATGTACTGGCAAATTCACACTGTAGAGCAATGCTGAATAAAAGCTATCACTACATGCATATTTGGCTGGTGGAGGCTCTAAGTTTAATTTAGCATAAAGCTAATTTTTCCCTACAACAAAGGAATATTTCTACCAAGTTGGTTGAAAATTATTGAGAAGGTTCTTCCAACTCATTCCCAAAATAATAATTATAACCCCACAAATTAACTAAGTAAAGTGATGAGATCAAACCAATAATTCAAGTACCAGATACTCAAGATGTCCATAACTGGGGACACGGCTAATCATGATTAGTTTGTACACTCTGTAGAGGTTTGCGCACTTTTCCCCACAAGACCCGATCTCCTCCATTGGATTTCTCGCACTACATGATGTTTGAGAAACAGATGATCAAGACACAGTCTTTCCGAAGCATTAACTCTTTACTCTGGGTAGACAGTACCACCTACTTTCCCCTACATCTGCTAGCCTAACACTGAAAGAGGTCACACAACATACTCAACTATGCTAGAGCCCATAATGGGTTGTGGATGCACACTGAAGTTTCTAGCATGAATAATCTTATGATCCCTTTGAGCCTGGGTGGCATTCCATAGTGTGATCACACGGGTACTTCGAGATCCCCTTGGGCAAGCACTGGGTTCTCCAGGTGCCCGGGAAAACCACTGGGTGCTCCAGGGTGCCCCAACCATTCCACCCAGATGTGAGTTAAAGTTGCGACCTTAAAGTTACCCTTAATTATTATAACTCTCGCATCTTTCATGAATCTCATGAACCAAACCACGTCTACGAGCATAGCAAAGTAGTGTAAACATAAAGGATAAACCAAGGGTTGAATGAAAGGCAATAGGTTCCTACCTCATCAACTACTTCCCAATACCCACATGTTAATCAAATCCTAACCATGCAATGTTTGAGGGTGAAACTAATGCAAGTAAAACTTGTTATTAAACAGGTATGATCAAAGTGTGAACTCACCTTGTACTCTTGATGAAGATGATTCGCACTCATAACTCCTGATAGTTCTACTCATCACACTCCGGTCAATCTATCGTAAGCAAGCAATAGTAACCACACATAAGCAATCATGCAAAATAATCAAAGAAAAGATCTAGGAAAACTTCGAAAACAAGCTTGCAACATAAAACAATTTATAACAGTACCAAAATTAAGTAAATTTGGCCTTATCAGAAAGTTTAGGTCAAGAGCTTCGATTAGCAAAAAGAATCAACTCAAACGGAGTTATAAAACTCGAGTTATGATCAAAAGAGGTTTGAAATCAAATATGTTTGAAATCATAATTTAAATTTTCAAAAATATGCTTAAGTTGATTAACTGGATAGAGGGGATCATAACAAAGAAGTGGGTGTTGGTTTCGTTGGATTTGCATAAGCGAGGAAAAAGTTGTGATCATTTGAAAATCAGGGACTAATCTGTGATAAAAAAAACATTCATGGATAAGTCCCAGGCCAAAAATAAAACAGAAAAAGAGAAAATCTAACTAACGGACATTCGCTATGAAATCCTAACGAATGAAACCATTCACTCCAGAGGCTAAATTAGTGAGCGTTCACTAATAGAGTAAAAATGTTTTGAAAAAAACAATCTGGGCCGTCAAATCCAGATTGGACGGCGAGCGAGGAGCGGGGAGTTACCGCGGCGGCGGCGGTGGTCAACGGCGAGACGGAACAACGGAGGTGGCTCGGGTCCGGCCGGGGCGGCGCCTCTGGTCGACGAGGAGGGCAGCGGAGCAGTCGGGGAGGGGTGGCGTGGTGCGGCGGAGTCGGTGTGGCGCCGGCGACGGTCGGCGGTGGTGGTGGAGTGCGGGGCAGGGGGCGGAGCTGCGACGGAGGTGGCAAGATCCGGCGAGTGCGGCGCGGCTGTGGAGGCTTGTGAGGAGGAGAGGGGGTGCCGGGTGCGGCTTTATAGGAGAGAGGGGGAGGTGTGGTTTGGAGGAGGGGCCGGGTCGGCGTCGGGGTCCGGAGACGGCACGGCGGCGGCCGGCGTACTCGGGCGGGACTCCCGCTTGGGAGGAGGAAGGCGGCAGCGCTCTGGCTAGGCTGGGCCGGCCCAATCGGCGGAGAAAAACTTATTTTTTTTAAATAGACACACAAAATAAAATAAAACCAATTTAAAATAAAAAGATACACCATAGGCATATTATATATCAAAAAAATTAGAAAAAGATTTCGTAAATCATGAACATTTTTCTAAAGTCAAATAAAATCCACAAAATTTTAAATAAAGGAAAGAGTGCTACTCTTGCAATAAAACCCAATAAAAATTAGTTAAAATACCAAAATGATTTCAAATTTATTTCTCTCCATTTTTCTATTGTAGGGAATCATTTTACCCTAATTTCCATATATTTTATTTTTAGAGAAAAATAATTTGAATAAAACCCAAATAACTCCAACTAGAAAATAATTTCAAAAGGGGCTTTAAATTTGATTCTTTTAAACTTCCAACTCATATTTCGTATGTTTTGATGAAGTCATTTTATCTTCTCTCATGAAAATCATTGAGTTGCTTAAAGTTTCTGAATTTGAAATATTTCCAAATGAAATTAAAATATTTTTGAAAACCCTTTTTTCATTTAATTAAATGGAAGAACTCATATCATCTTCACTCCAGGGTTTTGTGATGAAATGAATTTGAATTCATGGAGATCATAAAATCAAGGTGAAAGTTTTGGCAAAGTCATTTTATTCCCTCTCATTTAACTTTCAAAAAGTTTCGAATTTCACTCAATTTCACACGAGCAACCACACCACAATCAATCAATCAATCAAAACTACTTATTTATTATATCATTCCAAAATTTAGAATTTTGGGATGTTACAACTCCCGCTTGGGAATATGTCTGACATATATCATATTCACCATTTTTACCTCGGGGGTAAATTTCTTCTGTCCCCCATGTTCGGTGGGCGAGGTTCTTCATCGTCGTCCTCACTAGGCGGCCCTTTCCCTTAATGTTCTGCGTTAAGCTTGCTGGCATGTTTAAAGACCCAACAGTTTCTGTTGGTATGATTGGCAGGCTTATTGGGATTGCCAAGAATCTGGCAAGGCCGATCGAGTATTCTGTCCAAACTAGATGGACCATCTCTGTTTCCTTTGAATGTCTTCTTCTATTGACCGGATTTAGAGTCGCTAAATCTAGCATTAACCGTTATGTCTTCGGTACTTCCGTTATTGATTCGACGCTTGTGCTTGTTGCACCGTGGTTTGCCATTGTCGTCCCTGGCTTCAGAAGTGCCAGGGTTGCTGGTGCTATTGCTTCTATGGGCTAGCCAGCTATCTTCTCCCACACAAAAGCGGGTCATTAGTACGGTAAGGGTTGCCATGGACTTTGGCTTTTCTTGACCGAGGTGTCGGGTGAGCCATTCGTCGCGGATGTTGTGTTTAAAGGCCGCGAGGGC
The DNA here is from genome assembly GCF_002162155.2 of Triticum dicoccoides. Taxonomy (NCBI): domain Eukaryota; kingdom Viridiplantae; phylum Streptophyta; class Magnoliopsida; order Poales; family Poaceae; genus Triticum; species Triticum dicoccoides. Next base: position 554,107,374 of record NC_041388.1, on the reverse strand, counting down.
TTCGGCGTCTGGACAATCAATTATTTGGTTCTTTTTAATTAAGAACCATGTCCAGAGTTTCTGGGTAGACTCTCCGGGTTGCTGGACTATGTGACTGAGGTCATTGGCATCCGAGGGTCGTACATAGGTACCTTGGAAGTTGTCTCTAAAGGCATCTTCCAAATCTTCCGAGCTGCCAATAGAATTTTCTGGGAGGCTGTTTAACCAGTGTCGTGCTGGTCCTTTAAGTTTCAAGGGGAGATATTTGATGGCATGTAGGTCGTCACCGCGAGCCATGTGTATGTGGAGAAGAAAATCATCAATCCAGACTGCGGGGTCCGTCATGCCGTCGTATGAGTCGATGTTCACGGGTTTAAACCCTTCTGGGAACTGATGCTCCATTACCTCATCGGTGAAGCATAGTGGGTGTGCGGCGCCTCTGTATCAGGCAATGTCGCAACGCAGTTTGGATGAAGTCCGTATGCGATTCTCTGCCCGAGTGAGGTTGTGCTTGTTGTGCCAGGCCTGACGGCCGTCCTATGGGGCACGTCCCCTTGATCTGTAGATTGATTTGGTTTGACTGGTTTTATTGTCCAGGTCCTGTCGTAGGTCATATGTATATTCTGGAGCCGCTGTTCCCTTGCTTTTATGGCGAGGTGGTGCAGGCTGGTGCTCTGCTTGAGTTGTCACTCTGTCCCGGCCATGCGGTGGTTGGTCAGGTTTGTCGCTAGCGTCGCGCATTGGCGGTATGGGCTCCTGTGCCTCATCGTCGAATTGGGGTAGCAGCTTGCGCTTCGGGTAACTCTTTGTTGGGCGTTTGAGGCCGTATTCCTCGGCTGCCAGGATGTTAGTCCATCTGTCGTTGAGTAAGTCTTGATCAGCTTGCAGCAGCTACTGCTTCTTTTTCAGGCTTCTTGAAGTGGCAATTAGTCGGCGCTTAAAGTGCTCTTGTTCGAGGGGTTCCTCCGGCATGATGAAATGTTCGTCACTGAGGATCACATCTTCTTCGGAGGTCGGTAGGTAGTTACTATCCTCCGAACCCTCGTTCTCGATAAACATCGTCGGGGTTTACCTCCCCATCCTCCCAATCATCCTGTTCGGATGTTGGCTCTACAGGGGCTTCAGGGTCTTCGGCATTCTCTGGAGTATTATTGTCTTCGGTGCCGGTATTGTTGTCTTTGTCGCGACGCGATTTTGAGCGGCGCCGCTGACATCGATGCTTCGGAGGGGCTTCAGCAGGCTTGTCCTCAACCGGATTCTCCTTGCTATTGTCGTCATCCTCTTTGGGTGTGTCCACCATGTACACGTCGTATGTGGAGGTGGTCGTCCATCATCCGGTAAACGGTGGGTTTTGGCCTTGTTCGTCTCCAGCATCGTCGTCCATACCGTCGATGTCTTCGGAGGCTTAATCCAGCATGTCGGTTAGATCTTCGAAAGTAGCTATGAAGCGGGCGGTGGGCGTGGGACGTAAAGTTCCCCGCTCTCAGCCCCTAGTCTAGGCTGGGGGTAATTCGGAAGCGATACTTCTGTAATGGCGAGCGATCGCATTAAGTCCAGAGCCTTGTTTAAAGGAGAGGATCGGACGGAGAAACGAGAGTCTGTGGGGCTGTCCGGAGTTGGAGTCTCCTGGCGGCGCCTGCTTGACACGGACTTCGAGAGTTCAGACCTAGAGTCCGGCAGAATGTCTGGTGCTTCTCCGGCAGCAAGCTCCATAAGTGCAGAGAGTCCGGCGGGCTCCAGACACCCGTCTTCGGACCTGCCGGCCTGCTCTCGATGTAAGGCCAGAGCGGTAATTGGGGCCGCGAACCCTTCAAGGATCCAATCTCCTCAGATATCAGCGACATAGTTTAGGTTCCCGAAACTGATCTGATGACCAGGGGCATAGCTCTCGATCTGCTCGAGGTGGCCAATTGAATTGGCACGCAGCGCGAAGCCGCCGAATACAGAAATTCAGCCCGGGGGAAATCTCTCCCCCAAAATAGCATCATTGTGGATGATCGAATGAGCCATCGAATCCTTTATCGAAAGCACAGAGGAACTCTCAATGAAAGCAGCAATGTCGGTGTCAAAACCGGCAGATCTCGAGTAGGGGGTCCCGAACTGTGCGTCTAAGGATCGGAGGTAACAGGAGGCAGGGGACACGATGTTTACCCAGGTTCGGGCCCTCTTGATGGAGGTAAAACCCTACATCCTGCTTGATTGATTTTTATGAGTATAGGGGTTACAAGAGTCGATCTACCTAGAGATCGTAATGACTAAACTCTAGATGTCTAGCCTGTAAGATTATGACTGCCTCTATGGATTAAACCCTCCGGTTTATATAGACACCGGAGGGAGCTAGGGTTTGTACAAAGTCGGTTTACAGAGAAAGGAATCTTCATATCAGAACGCCAAGGAGAGTCCTATCCGGCACGGGGGGAAGGCTTCTATCTTGTATCTTCACGGCCCACCAGTCCGGCCCACATCACATAGCCCGGACGCACGGGGACCCCCTAATCCAGGACCTCGTAACGCACTCCTGATGATAACTTTGTAGTGTATCTAATCGGTCATGGTCTTTCGAGGGTGATTTCTCCTTCACTCCTGATATGACTCTGTCATGCAACACCTCAAGTGTGAACCTTGAGGGTGATTCCTCTTAAGTTCGCCTTGACAGTCACATCAAGTGGAATTCATCAAAGGTGATTCCTTGGATTTTCCCCTTGATGTTTTGGACACACGGTTACCTTGACTTTTACTTCAGAACCCTGTTGAAGTCAGGTTGACCCCGAGGGGTACCCGCGAGAGATACCTGTCAAAGTCAGGCGGGCCCAGAGAGCACCCGCGAGATAATTACGAGGCACGGCCGGGCAGGCAGACCGTCCCAGAGTGGGTTGGGCTAGCCCTTGTCGTATTTCCTCAAGACGGGGCAATGGGGTCACATGATCATGAGTCTCTGCTCGTCTCGGCGAGCTCCCAATACACTAAGGATTTGGGTATTTGATCTGAATTGGCCATTGGCCTATACGCACTAACCGCCACGTGGGAACATTTATGGGCACTTGGCGTCATACGCTTCTTCCGAAAGCTCTGTCGGACATCCAATTCTGTTGGGAAACGTAGCATGCATTTTCAAAAATTTCCTATGCTCACGCAAGATCTATCTAGGTTATGCATAGCAACAAGAGGGGGAGAGTGTGTCAACGTACCCTCATAGACCGAAAGCGGAAGCGTTTGACAACGCGGTTGATGTAGTCGAACTTCTTCTCGTTCCGACCGATCAAGAACCAAACGTACGGCACCTCCGAGTTCTGCACACGTTCAGCTCGATGACATCCCTCGAACTCTTGATCCAGCAAAGTGTCGATGGAGAGTTTCTTCAGCACGACGGCGTGGTGACAGTGATGGTGATGTGATCTGCGTAGGGCTTCGCCTAAGCACTACGTGAATATGACCAGAGGCGTAAACTGTGGAGGGGGCGCCGCACACGGCTAGGAATCTATCTTGTCTGTTCTAGCAGTGCCCCCCTGATGACCCACAAATATAGGGGATCTATCGTAGTCCTTTCAATAAGTAAGAGTATCGAAACCAACGAGGAGCAGAAGGAAATGGCAAGCGGTTTTCAGTAAGGTATTCTCTGCAAGCATTGAAATTATCGGTAACAGATAGTTTTGTGATAAGGTAATTTGTAACGGGTAACAAGAAACAAAAGTAAACAAGGTGCAGCAAGGTGGACCAATCCTTTTTGTAGCAAAGGACAAGCCTGGACAAACTCTTATATAAAGGAAAATGCTCCCGATGACACATGGGAATTATAGTCAAGCTAGTTTTCATCATGCTCATATGATTCACGTTCGGTACTTTGATAATGTGATATGTGGGTGGACCGGTGCTTGGGTACTGCCCTTACTTGAAAAAGCATCCCACTTATGATTAAACCCTCTTGCAAGCATCTGCAACTACAAAAGAAGTATTAAGGTAAATCTAACCATAGCATGAAACATACAGATCCAAATCAGCACCTTATGAAAGCAACTAGGGTTTAAGCTTCTATCACTCTAGCAACCCATCATCTACTTATTACTTACCAATGCCTTCCCCTAGTGCCAAACAATGGTGAAGTGTATGTAGTCGATGTTCACATGACACCACTCGAGGAAAGACAACATACATCTCGTCAAAATATCGAACGAATACCAAATTCACATCTATACCTACTATTAAAGGGAATAGATATTCTTGGTTTGGTTCCGCTTTGTTTCGTCCCGTTTTAAGTACTTTGTCCCGTTTTGAGTACTTTTACGTGCACAATTTTTTTAGTTCACGATGTGGTACTAATTCACGGAAACACCTGTGCATCGAACGATGGTGCATATATATGTAGCTGCATTGTTGGGCCTCAGATTCTCCTCATCGCACCTGCCCGCTGCCCTGCCGGACTCCCTGGGCCACATCGATGGCTCATGGGCCTGTTCGTAGGAGCATAAAAAAATAGCTGGCTAACAGAAACAAACGCTACTTTTTTCCATCCCTTCGTCTTAATCTTTTCCTGTACGCACGTCTTCCCTTAAGAAGCGGACTCGTTGTCCAACTCTGCATCGCTGCCTCTTCTAATTCCTCCCACAAATATCCATTGATTCTAGTGGAGGCAGAAGAGCTGCGCTAGGGTTTCAGGGGTCGGAAGTGGTTTTGGAAGCAGGCACATAGCATCGTCCGCGGCGGCGAGGGGATGGGGAGGCGGTGGCCGTCTGACAGAGGAGGTGGTGAGCGCCGGCTTGGCCGAGCTAGAGTGCGGCCTCGCGTCCTGCTCCGAAACTACCGAAGACATCTGCGCAAGCGCCGTGCGCCACTGACTCGCTTTGCCGCCGCGATCTCTATGTATCGCGATCTCGGTCTAGAACGCCGTGGAAATCAGTGAGAGCCTGAGGGATCCGTGCAAGTCCGTCATGGACGCGGTCGCCGACATGTTCCCGATGGACCGGCTGGAGCTGAAAAACCTGCAGACCTTGCCTGGGCATGCATGCTCATCCTGGAGGAAACCATGCAGGTGCTGGCCGGCCCAGACCCGGAGATCCGGCTGGCACGACCCTTGCGGCGGGCTATGCTAACCACACGCGGGGACCTAGGCCGTCTCCCTCGCGTGACCCACTAGCCAAACTCGGCGGCTCCCGCTCCCGCTCGCAAAGGTTGTTGCTCCTACTGGCCGGCAACTGTCCGCTCGCCAACCTCGCAAGGCCGCAGCTTCCCGAAACAAAGGTCCCGACTCGCGTCTCATTTGCTTTGTGTTGCAGACAGCACTAGATAACCCTTGCTGACATAGATGTGATCTATATTCAGAATGTGGCAGTGGCAAAGCAACGTCCAATCTCTAAAGCTTTTCGTCCAGTGACCAATAAGTTAGCATGGCATGCAATAGGTAACGACGGATGTCAGTTGAGCTTCCAAACTCTCTGATCCTACGTGAATGATTATGCTGAAATAACAACACAAATCATTGTTGAATTGTAAGAGAATTCATATATTATAAAAAACAAAAATCCCACAGATATACAAGGACTTATCTATAGAACTTTTCTGTTTTTTCTCAGATAGAAGCATCCAAAGGAGTCAGTAGGGAGGAGAGGGCCAAAGCAAAAGCGGAGGGCAGACCAACGAGGCAGGTAGTAGCATACTCTGCTGGATTAGTTCCAAATTACAAGGATATGAATGTTCAAAAGTTAACTAACAGAAACGCTGAACATGTTAGTTTGATCAACTCTGACTATCAGTTATATGAATGTTCTTCTCTCTTCCGGTTGTGTGACATGGATTACTGAATTTTAGAGAATATATATGTCTTAGGATTTTTGGTGATGTTTTGTTCAAGCAAAGAAGAAACTTAATTATGCTAGAGTTTTTGTAAATTAATTACTTTGTGTCAGAACTTTTTATTAAATGTTTTTCCTAGGCGTAACACTAAACTGTGGAGTCATAATCAGCCCTTATTTTAGTTTTGGAGATACAGTAAATTGACACAGAAAAAGTACGAACATATAACATGTATGCATGTATTTCTGGCTTTCCAATACCAGAGTTAAATTACCTGAAACTATTGAATGAGCGGCATTTAATTTCAGTTATGAAATTCTAAAGGTGGATCCCTTCATCAGTTGGTGATTTTGTATATGTTGTGCCACATATCTCATTCAAGATTTACTGTCTTCGGTTCATTAAATCAGTTTTTCTTCTCTCACACAGATGCTCCATGTCATAAATAGTTTGCGGATCATTTTGGTATTCTTGCAGATCTGTGCAATAATGTTGCTGCAAACATACACTAATCTGTTAGCAGCTCTCAAGTGATGACACTAGCCTCCCCGAGATCCTCCTTATCAATTGCAATCTCTGCCTGCCCAGGTTAAGACCCCCTCTTCCTTACCAACAAACCTCCTTGATGGTGGCTTCCCATAAAAGCATTGACCCTACAGCGGAGCCGGTTATGCATCTCATAATTTTCTCCCGTTGCAACGCACGGGCAATTTTCCTAGTGATTACTTATAGCAAGACTTCTCCCATGTCCTCAGGAACAAACGTTACTACTCACAAATCATATTCATGTTCATAATCAGAGGGGTATTAATTTGCATGAAGGATCTGAACATATAATCTTCCACCAAATAAACCAACTAGCATCAACTACAAGGAGTAATCAACACTACTAGCAACCCACAGGTACCAATCTGAGGTTTTGGGACAAATATTGGATACAAGAGATGAACTAGGGTTTGAGAGGAGATGGTGCTGGTGAAGATGTTGATGGAGATTGACCACCTCCCGATGAGAGGATCGATGGTGATGACGATGGTGATGATTACCCCCTCTGGGAAGGATGCTTCCCCGACAGAACAGCTCCGTCGGAGCCCTAGATTGGTTCCGCCAAGGTTCCGCCTCGTGGAGGCGGCGCTTCATCCCGAAAGCTTGCTTATGATTTTTTCCAGGGTGAAAGACTTCATATAGCCAAAGATGGGCACCAGAGGCCTGCCAGGGGGCCCACAAGACAGGGGGCGCTGAAACGTCTCCATCGTATCTACTTTTCCAAACACGTTTGCCCTTGTTTTGGACTCTAACTTGCATGATTTGAATGGAACTAACTCGGACTGACGTTGTTTTCAGCAGAATTGTCATGGTGTTATTTTTGTGCAGAAATAAAAGTTCTCAGAATGACCTGAAAATCAACGGAGAATTATTTTGGAATATATAAAAAATACTGGAAGAAAGATCCAC
>NC_041388.1:554070034-554099938 GCF_002162155.2 Triticum dicoccoides | reverse complement strand
CCTCATGGGCCCCCTGACGCTCCACTCACCTCATGGGTCCCCCGGTAGCAAAAGTAATATTTTTGGTGTTTTATAGTGATGATAACAATAGCAACGGAAAAGTAAATAAACGAAGAACAATATATGGAAAGCTCGTAGGCATTGGATCGGTGATGGAGAGTTATGCCGGATGTGGTTCATCATTTAACAGTCATATCATAGGGTGACACAGAACTAGCTCCAATTCATCAATGTAATGTAGGCATGTATTCCGAATATAGTCATACGTGCTTATGGAAAAGAACTTGCATGACATCTTTTGTCCTACCCTCCCGTGGGAGCGGGGTCCTAGCGGAAACTAAGGGATATTAAGGCCTACTTTTAATAGAGTACCGGACCAAAGCATTAACACATGGTGAATACATGAACTCCTCAAACTATGGTCATCACCGCGAGTGGTCCCGATTATTGTCACTTCGGGGTTGCCGGATCATAAGACATAGTAGGTGACTATAGACTTGCAAGATAGGATCAAGAACTCACATATATTCATGAAAATATAATAGGTTCAGATCTGAAATCATGGCACTTGGGCCCTAGTGACAAGCATTAAGCATAGCAAAGTCATAGCAACATCAATCTCAGAACATAGTGGATACTAGGGATCAAACCCTAACAAAACTAACTCGATTACATGATAAATCTCATCCAACCCATCACCGTCCAGCAAGCCTATGATGGAATTACTCACGCACGGCGGTGAGCATCATGAAATTGGTGATGGAGGATGGTTGATGATGATGATGGCGAGGGATTCCCCTCTCCAGAGCCCCGAATGGACTCCAGATCAGCCCTCCCGAGAGAGTTTAGGGCTTGGCGGCGGCTCCGTATCGTAAAACGTGATGAATCCTTCTCTCTGATTTTTTTCTCCCTGAACATGAATATATTGAGTTGGAGTTGATGTCGGTGGAGCTCCAGGGGGCACGAGGCAGGGGGCGCGCCCCCACCCTCATGGCTAGGGTGTGGGCCCCTGGCCTTGATTCTTTTGCCAATATTTTTTTATTACTTCGAAAAATAATCTCCGTGGAGTTTCAGGTCATTCTGAGAACTTTTGTTTCTGCACATAAATAACACCATGGCAATTCTGCTGAAAACAGCGTCAGTCCGGGTTAGTTCCATTCAAATCATGCAAGTTAGAGTCCAAAACAAGGGAAAAAGTGTTTGGAAAAGTAGATATGACTGAGACGTATCAACTCCCCCAAGCTTAAACCTTTGCTTGTCCTCAAGCAATTCAATTGATAAACTGAAAGTGATAAAGAAAAACTTTTACAAACTCTGTTTGCTCTTGTTGTTGTAAATATGTAAAACCAGCATTCGAGTTTTCAGCAAAGATTATGAACTAACCACATTCACAATAACACATAGGTCTCATGTTTACTCATATCAATGGCATAATCAACTATCAAGCAATAATAATAAATCTTGGATGACAACACTTTCTCAAAACAATCATGATATGATATAACAGGATGGTATATCGCTAGCCCTTTCTGAGACTACAAAACATAAATGCAGAGCACCTTTAAAGATCAAGGACAGACTAGACATTATAATTCATAGTAAAAGAGATCCAGTCAAGTCATACTCAATGTAAACTAATCAGCAATGAATGCAAATGACAGAGGTGCTCTCCAGCTGGTGCTTTTTAATAAGAGGGTGATGACTCAACATAAAAGTAAATATATAGGCCCTTCGCAGAGGGAAGCAGGGATTTGTAGAGGTGCGAGAGCTCGATTTTGAAATAGATATGAATAATATTTTGAGCGGCATACTTTCATTGTCAACATAACAACCAAGAGATGGCGATATCTTCCATGCTACACACATTATAGGTGGTTCCCAAACAGAATGGTAAAGTTTATACTCCCCCTCCACCAACAAGCATCAATCCATGGCTTGCTCGAAACAACGAGTGCCTCCAACTAACAACAGTCTCGGGGGAGTTTTGTTTGCAATTATTTTGATTTGATTTGCATAAAGCATGGGACTCGGCATCCCGGTGACCAGCCATTTTCTCGTGAGTGAGGAGCGGAGTCCACTCCTCTTGAGAATAACCCGCCTAACATGGAAGATACGGACAACCCTAGTTGATACATGAGCTATTCGAGCATACAAAATAGAATGTTTATTTGAAGGTTTAGAGTTTGGCACATATAAATTTACTTGGAACGGCAGGTAAATACCGCATATAGGTAGGTATGGTGGACTCATATGGAATAACTTTGGGGTTTATGGAATTGGACGCAGAAGCAGTCTTCCTGCTTAGTATAGGTGAAGGCTAGAAAAAGACTGGGAAGCGACCAACTAGAGAGCGACAACAGTCATGAACATGCATTAAAAGTAATATTTACTGAGTGCATGCATGAGTAGGATATAATCCACCATGAACATAAATATCGTGAAGGCTATGTTGATTTTGTTTCAACTACATGCGTGAACATGTGCCAAGTCAAGTCACTTAAATCATTCAAAGGAGAATATCACCCCATCATACCACATCACAACCATCTTAATAGCATGTTGGCACACAAGGTAAACCATTATAACCTCCTAGCTAATTAAGCATGGCACAAGCAACTATAATCTCTAATTGTCATTGCAAACATGTTCATTCATAATAGGCTGAATCAGGAACGATGAACTAATCATATTTACAAAAATAAGAGAGGTCGAGTTCATACCAGCTTCTCTCATCTCAATCAGTCCATCATATATCGTCATAATTACCTTTCACTTGCACGACCGAACAATGTGAATAATAGTAATAACGGCGACGACACAGAGGAACTCTTAATGAAAGCACAAATGTCGGTGTCAAAACCGGCGGTTCTCGGGTAGGGGGTCCCAAACTGTGCGTCTAAGGCGGATGGTAACAGGAAGCAGGGGACATGATGTTTTACCCAGGTTCGGGCCCTCTTGATGGAGGTAAAACCCTACGTCTTGCTTGATTTATTCTTGATGATATGAGTATTACAAGAGTTGATCTACCACGAGATCGGAGAGGCTAAACCCTAGAAGCTAGCCTATGGTATGATTGTATGTTGTCCTACGGACTAAAACCCTCCAGTTTATATAGACACCAGAGGGGGCTAGGGTTACACAAGGTCGGTTACAAAGGAGGAGATATACATATCCGTATTGCCTAGCTTGCCTTCCACGCCAAGTAGAGTCCCATCCGGACACGAGACGAAGTCTTCAATCTTGTATCTTCATAGTCTAACAGTCCGGCCAAAGGATATAGTCCGGCTGTCCGAAGACCCCCTAATCCAGGACTCCCTCCGTAGCCCCTGAACCAGGCTTCAATGACGACGAGTCTGGCGTGCAGTATTGTCTTCGGCATTGCAAGGCGGGTTCCTCCTCCGAATACACCACGGAAGAATTTGAATACAAGGATAGTGTCCGACCCTGTAAAATAAGTTCCACATACCACCGTAGAGAGAATAATATTTCCACAAATCTAATCAGCTGACACGTGTTGGCAACATGACATTATGCCATGGCCCGGTGATTATTCAAACCGTTTCCTTTAACTAGCCCCGCACATAACGCGAGGCAGTTTTTTGACATGTCTTGTCAAAGCAGAGATCATGTGCCCCTTATTACGGGATTCTCACCAATACGGGCATGGGTAACCCAACCGCGCCATCGATTATGGCGCTTGGGGGATAAGCGAGTTTTACCAGGCTAGTGGGGGCGCATAGTTTCGGCCGCCCTTATAAAGGGACAAGGTTTAACCTTTTTCTACCCACGCCTTCTTCCTCCTTACTCATCCACTCTTGCGCACTCGAGCTCCAACACCCAATCCCACATCCTTCCCCTCAACCTTCTCCAATCATGTCCGGAGTGGGAGGCAAATGGATGGCTTCCTCCGTTACGGAGGGACACATCAAGAAGCTGCGCGGAGCCAGATACTTGGCCGCGAATATCGCGCATTGGCTGCCCGCTGCGGGGCAGATCGTTCCTACCCCTGAACCTCACGAGAGGGTAGTCTTCCTCCACCACTTCCTCCGCGGACTGGGGTTTCCCCTCCATCCATTCGTCTGTGGTCTCATGTTCTACTACGGGCTGGACTTCCATGATCTGGCCCTGAACTTCGTCCTCAACATTTCGGCGTTCATCGTCGTGTGTGAGGCTTTCTCCGCATCCGGCCCCACTTTGGCCTGTGGTTAAAGACCTTCAATATCAAGCCGAAGGTGGTGGGCGGCCAACAAGCAGAATGCAGCGGAGCCATTGTGGGCAAGATGCCCAACATTATATGGCTTGAAGGCTCCTTCATAGAGACCATAAAGGGGTGGCAATCGGCGTGGTTCTACATCACCGAGCCGCGCGACGCCAAATGGGTGGCTGCCCCCAAGTTTCGATCCAGAATCCCCACGCGGCTCACCTCCTGGAAAAGAGAAGGGCCTGTCCTGGGGTTCATCGGTAGAGTTGGACGGACTCCAGAAATGTATCCGGAATATGGCAGGCAAGAATCTCAAGCTTGTCAACATAGTCCAGGTCATGCTCATCCGCCAAATCCTCCTGTGCCAACAACGGGACTTCAACTTGTAGGAGTTCGACCCGGCCCAGCACTAGACTCTGAGCGAGCTCTTCGACACGACGCACAAGGATGTCTGGAAGGTGCTATTCAAGGGCGCCGAGGTCCCTCCCTCTCTCATGGAGGACCGCGGGCTAAGCGCGAAGCGCCGAGTGCATTCGGTGAGTTCTATACATCCGGTAGGATATTTATTTCCCCTTGCTTAACCATGTGCGGGGTCTGAGCTCCATGCCTTTGACAGGACTGGGTGGAGACGTCGGGGCAGATTAACTGTCCGGCTCCTCTTCCCGAAGACACTGCGGACGCTCTCCTGACGAAGATGCTGACTCCGGCTCCTTACAAGGTGCCGAAGAAGACCAAGAAGGCCAAGGGAACCCGAAAGAGTCCCCGACGCCAGGTGTTATCGGACTCATCGTCCGATAACTCCGCGAGAGACTCCTCCCCGAAGACGAGGAGGAAGATGAAGATGCTCCCCCTCCAGTCGAGGGAGACAAGAAAAGGAAGGCCGCCCCAACCAGGGGGGCGAGGGGTCCAAGAAGGGAAGGACTCTCCTTCCGGACTACTCCACCACCATCGCCGAAGGCGAAGACGAGTGGTTGCTCAGGTCCAAGCCCCTGGCGAAGTCGTAAGTATTCGGATGCCAGAATAACTCCTAGCATACCTTTGTCACACTGCTTCTCCTAACGCCAAATTATGATTATGCAGACCGCCACGAGCCCGTATCGACGTATCTTCGGACGGCTCCCTGCGCTCGTCGGATATGGATAGCGATCCACTTCCGACCGCCACCTCCCCTTGCCCTACAGACAATGCCAAGGTATTGTCTCAAGAGGCACCGGGTCGAGGGGAGATAGTCCCAGAGGCGCCTCAAGGTGACCTTCCGGATTTCGGGAGCAGAGGGAGCTAGGCTCCCGAGGGCTCCAAGTTCGGCCCTTAGGCGAACACCGCGCCAGAACCTCTACTGGTTCCGGACTCAGGCAGGCGGCCTCCTTCCAAAAGGGGCAAGACGCCTGTGCCGGTGACCTCTGTCCATCCAGAGGCACCGGACAGTCTGCTGGGAGCGCTTCGCAATGCTTCCATCGACGAAGAGCACCACACTATTATGAGTGCGGTAGTCCAGAAGGTTCAGTCCGCCAAGAGCGGACTGACTGAAGCCTGTGCCAGCCTTCTAACAGGCTTTGAGGTAAGTTTTTGAAATATGGGGAAAAATATTACCGCATAGACAGTAGCCCCTGATGCTCTGTTCGGTGTTCACAAAGAAAAGCCGAACGGAGGATCAAACAATATCGCAGGAGTCTAATATAAGTATGTCAATATGCGTATGCAGACTTCGCTGCTGGCCTCTGCCGCACTAACTGCAGAGGTTGCCGCACTGTAGCAGGACCTTAAAGGGTCCAAGGACGAGCTCGGCCTTGCCAAGAGGCAGCTCCAGGAGAACAAAGGTAAGTAGTACCTAGTCTATGGATATGTATAAAAAGAATGCGATTGCAAAATGATAGAATCATCATAAATTTGCCAGGGGCCACGACCGAGGTGGCGACCCTGAAGCAAGCGCTATCTGAGGCCTAAAACAAAGCGGCCAAGGAGCGCACCGAGCGGGAAAGGCACAAGGCATGGGTGGGCGAGGTGCAGCAAGAGCTCCACGCTCTCGTGACGAAGCACGAGGCGTTGGAGCTTGACTTGAAGACGCGAGAGTCCGAGCTTGCCGCGGCCCTCAAGAGCGCAAAGAATGCCAAGGCCGAAGACCAAAAGGCCTTCCAGGAGATTGATGCGATGAAGAAGATAGCGGCGGGTAAGGCATTCTATATGCAAAGCAAGCATGTGAAAGTAAATTACCTGTTACTTACCCGAATCCGGAGCTCTCCAGGAGCATTCGCAGATTTGCCCCGCAGCGTGTCAGATGTCGCACAGTTTTACCAGGCCGAGGAGGGAAGCTCAACGGAGAAGCTGTTCTGGTCTCAGTATACTGGGACCGAACACCCGATGCCTCTAAGCGACCAGCTGAAGCAACTGGTCGAGCTGCACAAGGCGGCCGAACATGCCATGAAGGGCTTTATAGTCCGGATGTGGCCTGGCGGCGCCCTTCCCAACAGCTACTTCAGCCTGATGAGGCGGCTTGTGGATGCCTGCCCACGGATGGAAGTCATCAAGCGGTCCGTCTGCATCGAAGGTGCACGCCGGGCTTTTGCCCGTGTGAAGGTGCAATGTGCCAAGCTGGACGCCGTGAAGCTGATTAAGGAAGGGCCGCCGGAGGGCAAGGAGCATCGCCACCCCGAGATGTACTATGAGGGTGTCCTGAAGGGTGCTCGTCTCATAGCGGACGAGTGTACGAAAGATATAATATTCGAGTAAACTCGCTCGTGTAATCCTGTATTTATGAAAACTTGTTCATATGCGCTATGAAACGCTTGTTTGAATTTAAAATATTACCTTATGTTCTGCTGTTTATCAAATCTGAGAGATGGCTAGTCATCGTCTTCCGCCCCCACGCCATGAGTGCTGGGGTGTTCGGGATAAACCTGAGCACTCTTGTTCCCATTGTTGGTTCCTTCGAGGGAGGTGCTCAGCACAACGAACAAGGCAATCGGACTATAATGCGTTATCTCTCACTTAGCCATAGAATTCTATAATTTTGAATTTCGGCGGAGCCCCTAGTATTCGGAAGGCCGAATTCGGGGCGCGATACACGCCTTAAGCCGGACAGGGCCAACTCCTCGCTCTAAGCGGCATAAGCCTTTAGGGACTCGAAACCTCTCGAACAGCGACCAGTCTCTCGCCTTATCATGACAGTCAGTTTTAGCTTTCTCTACTGAGGTGCTTAGCCCAGCAGAACCGAGCACAATCGCAGTAGTTCTCCCAGTGCTACCTTAGCCGATATAGCGGAACGTAAGGTACCAAAATATGGGAGCCGGGCAAACCCAACTATTGACCCAAGACATGATTCGGAGCTGATGCATATAATGCTAGAAGTTCGGGGTGCCGCACTGTCGAAAGTGTTCGGACTTCTCACGCCGTATTATGGGGTATGCTTAAGCCCCTAACGTATTGGCCGTACCAGAGTGTATGGGTGGTGGATGTCATGAATGAACATATATATATAAAGGAAGAATGCAATAATAGTCTTAATGCTATGCATTTTTTATTCAAAAAGGTGCGTTAAAGCAAAATGATACAAGTAGCGCGAGAAGCAAAAAGTAGGACTGTTTGACATGTCCCTTCCAAGGGCAAGCTGAGGAATAGTATTAAAGCAAATATTTCACTCGTTATCGTAATCCACCTCGGAGTTCCGTGGTGTGACGTACCATTCTGCCTCCTTGGTTGCTGCATCATGTGTTCGGCAATCACGCTGCCGGACAGGGTTTCTAGAGATTAAAGTCCTGAAAGAGAAAAATAACAAAGCGGGAAGCCCCTAGTGCGGTTTAAGCCGCGACTTGGGGCGTGCCGCCGTCGTGCCCCCTCCCCGCCTGTGCCCATGGTATTTTTAATGCGTAATTATGTACGCGTGGCACGGATTTCGCCGTTTGGCTGGGGCCAGGGTGGGGGCCGCATTGCTACGCGAGCTCGGGACGTGCCAGGCGGTCCAGTTGTCGATTACTCCGGGCGCGCTTGAAGTTGTCCGGGCCCTTAATAGCCGAGCTAGTGGATTGCCTTAAGAGGCTGCTTTGCGCTTCTGCTGTGAGGGATGCAGTGTGCTCCTCCGTGCGGAGAGAGCGCTCTGTGTTTCCATTGACTGTGATGACCCCCCGAGGTCCTGGCATCTTGAGCTTGAGATATGCATAATGCAGTACCGCATGGAATCTTGCAAATGTGGTTTGCCCGAGCAGTGCATGGTAGCCACTGCGGAACGGGACTATGTTAAAGATTAACTCTTCGCTTCGGAAGTTATCCGGAGATCCGAAGACCACTTCCAGTGTGACTGAGCCTGTGCAATAGGCCTCTACACCTGGTATGACGCCTTTAAAGGTCGTTTTAGTGGGTTTGATCCTTGAGGGGTCTATACCCATTTTCCACACTGTGTCCTGATAGAGCAGGTTAAGGCTGCTGCCGTCGTCCATTAGGACTCGGGTGAGGTGAAATCCATCAATGATTGGGTCTAGGACCATGCGGCGAATCCTCCATGACGGATACTAGTGGGGTGGTCCCTGTGATCGAAGGTGATCGGACAGGAGGACCATGGGTTGAACTTGGGGGCGACTGGCTCCAACGCATATACGTCCCTGAGCGCACACTTCCGCTCCCTCTTGGGGATGTGGGTTGCGTATATCATGTTCACCGTCCGCACTTGTGGGGGAAACCTCTTCTGTCCTCCGGTGCTCGGCTGCCGGGGCTCCTCCTCGTCATCTCTATGTGACCCCTTATCTTTGATTTCGGCATTTAATTTGCTAGCCTGCTTGAACACCCAACAGTCCCTGTTGGTGTGGTTGGATGGCTTGTCGGGGGTGCCATGTATTTGACACGAGCGATCGAGTATACGGTCCAAACTGGACGAGCCCGGAGTGCTTCTTTTGAATGGCTTTTTCCGCTGATCGGGCTTAGAGCCTTTGAATCCGGCATTGACTGTCGTATCCTTGGTATTGTCGCTGTTAATGCGGCGCTTATGCTGGTTGCGACGTGACCTGCCATTGCCGTCCTTGGTATCCGAAGTATCATGGTTCTTCGATATGTTATTACTATGAGCCAGCCAGCTATCTTCTCCCGCGCAAAAGCGGGTCATGAGTGTCGTGAGGGCTGCCATAGATTTCGGATTTTCCTGATCAAGGTGCCGGGCTAGCCACTCGTCGCGGATGTTGTGCTTGAAAGCTGTTAGGGTCTCTGCATCCGGACAGTCGATGATTTGATTTTTCTTTGTTAGGAACTGTGTCCAGAATTGTCTGGCCGATTGCTCTGGCTGCTGAATTATGTGGCTCAAGTCATCGGCATCTGGTGGTCGCACGTAAGTGCCCTGAAAGTTGTTGAGGAATGCGGCTTCCAGATCTTCCCAACAGCCAATGGACTCTGCTGGCAAGCTGTTGAGCCAATGTCGAGCTGGTCCTTTGAGTTTGAGTGGGAGGTATTTGATGGCGTGTAGGTCATCACCGCGGGGCATGTGGATGTGCAGGAGGAAATCCTCGATCCATACCGCAGGATCTGTTGTGCTGTCATATGATTCTATATTTACGGGTTTGAAACCCTCTGGGATTCTATGATCCATTACTTCGTCTGTCAAGCATAAGGGATGTGCGGCGCCTTTGTACTGGGCTATATCGCGACGCAGCTCGAATGAGTCTTGCCCGCTGTGTTCGGCCCGGCCGAACTTACTTTTACTGTATCCGGCGTGACGATTATCGTCTTGCATAGTGGCGCACCCTCGTGATCCGTAGATCGATCTTGCATGTTTTGGCTGGAATGAGCTTTTGGCTGGAATGTCTCTCTGTCGCGGCCATGAGGTGGCCGATTAGCCGCATCATACGCCGGGGATGTAGGTTTTGGTGCTTCCTCCTCCAGTCGGGGTAGCAACCTGCATTTTGGGTAACTCTTGGAGGAGCGTTCGAGTTTATACTCTTCGGCCGCCAGGACTTCAGTCCATCTGTCAGCTAGCAGATCTTGATCAGCTTGAAGCTGCTGCTGCTTTTTCTTAAGGCTATTTGCCGTGGCTATAAGCCCGCGCTTGAAGCGCTCTTGTTCGACGGGATTCTCTGGCACGGCGAATTCGTCATCGCCGAGGCTTGCCTCATCTTCGGAGGAGGGCATGTAATTATCATCCTCCGCCTCTCCATCTGCCGCTCTCTCAGGAGGGTTGGCTCCTCCATCCTCCTGCTCTAAATCTTGTTGGAGGGGATTGTTGTTGTCTTCGGCACTGTCCGGAGTGCTATTATCTCTGGTGCCGGTATCACCACTTTTTCCTTGGCGGGACTTAGAGTGGCGCCGCTGACGCCGGCGCTTGGGTTGCTTCTTGGAGGGGTCATCCTCCGTTGTCTCATCGCCATTGCCTTCTTTGGGTGTGTCCACCATGTATATATCGTATGATGAGGTGGCTGTCCAGCGCCCTGTGGGTAGTGGTTCCTCTTCGACTCCCGCATCGTCGTCCATACCGTCGATGTCTTCGGAGTCGAAGTCGAGCATGTCGGTTAAGTCATCAACAGTGGCTACTAAGGGGGTGGTGGGTGGGCGGCGAATTTCTTCATCATCCGCATCCCCATCCTGCCCGGGTGTAGTTCGGTCAGGATCCTTCTGACAAGGAAAGATACCTTAATGAGTTCAGTATGTCGCCAAAGGGCGAGTGCTGAAAAATATCCGCGGAGGTAAACTCCATGATCGGCGCCCAATCGGATTCGATAGGAACGGGCGCAGGCGGTTCGGAGTCCGTGGCCGGAGAAGGATCCGGTAGTTTGGCAACACGGCTCTCGTGAAGGGTAAGGTCGATATTCGGCTCGATCACCGCAGAGGGTATGGCCTCCGTGATGGGGTCTATCCACCCGTCCACGGATGGCGAAACTGGCTCCGAATTGAGGGTCGGAGCGGCTGCCGGTGCGATCTCCTGAATACGGTCCAATGGTAGAGCTAAATCGTACTCATCGTGACCGCGTGGCGCACAAGGCAGGGGCTCGAATCCGTCGAAGATCAAGTCTCCGCAGATATCGGGCGTGCAGTTTAAGCTTCCAAACCTGACCTGATGGCCAGGGGCGTAACTTTCGATCTGCTCCAGATGGCCCAGCGAGTTGGCCCGCAGTGCGAAGCCGCCGAACACAAAGATCTGTCCGGGGAGAAAAGTCTCACCCTGGACCGCATCGTTATCGATGATCGTAGGAGCCATCAAGCCTAACGGCGACGACACAGAGGAACTCTCAATGAAAGCACCAATGTCGGTGTCAAAACCGGCGGATCTTGGGTAGGGGGTCCCGAACTGTGCGTCTAAGGCAGATGGTAACAGGAAGCAGGGGACACGATGTTTTACCCAGGTTTGGGCCCTCTTGATGGAGGTAAAACCCTACGTCCTGCTTGATTTATTCTTGATGATATGAGTATTACAAGAGTTGATCTACCACGAGATCGGAGAGGCTAAACCCTAGAAGCTAGCCTATGGTATGATTGTATGTTGTCCTACGGACTAAAACCCTCCAGTTTATATAGACACCAGAGGGGGCTAGGGTTACACAAGGTCGGTTACAAAGGAGGAGATATACATATCCGTATTGCCTAGCTTGCCTTCCATGCCAAGTAGAGTCCCATCCGGACACGAGACGAAGTCTTCAATCTTGTATCTTCATAGTCTAACAGTCCGGCCAAAGGATATAGTCCGGCTGTCCGGAGACCCCCTAATCCAGGACTCCCTCAACAGGCTTCACTGTAAGTCTGTATAAAATCATATGCTTTGATCACCTCATCAAAGTGTATATTCCAACTCTGAGATGCTTGCACCAGTCCATAGATGGATCACTGGAGCTTGCACACTTTGGCAGCACCTTTAGGATCAACAAAACCTTCGGGTTGCATCATATACAACTCTTCTTTAAGATATCCATTAAGGAATGCAGTTTTTGACATCCATTTGCCAGATTTCATAAAATGTGGCAATTGCTAACATGATTTGGACAAACTTAAGCATCTCTACGGGTGAGAAAGTCTCGTCGTAGTCAACTCTTTGAACTTGTCGAAAACCTTTTGCGACAAGTCAAGCTTTGTAGATAGTAACACTACCATCAGCGTCCATCTTCCTCTTAAAGATTAATTTATTCTCTATGGCTTGCCGATCATCGGGCAAGTCAACCAAAGTCCACACTTTCTTCTCATACATGGATCCTATCTCATATTTCATGTCCTCAAGCCATTTATCGGAATCTGGGCTCATCATCGCTTCCTCATAGTTCGTAGGTTCGTCATGGTCTAGTAACATGACTTCCAGAATAGGATTACCGTACCACTCTGGTGCGGAACATGCTTTGGTTGACCTATGAGGTTCGGTAGTATCTTGATCTAAAGTTTCATGATCATTATCATTAGCTTCCTCTCTAGTTGGTGTAGGCATCACTGGAACTGATTTCTGTGATGAACTACTTTCCAATTAGAGAGAAGGTACAATTACCTCATCAAGTTCCGCTTTCCTCCCACTCACTTCTTTCGAGAGAAACTCCTTCTCTAGAAAGGATCCATTCTTAGCAACAAAGATCTTGCCTTCGGATCTGTGATAGAAGGTGTACCCAACAGTTTCTGTTGGGTATCCTATGAAGACGCACTTCTCCGATTTGGGTTCGAGCTTACCAGGCTGAAGCTTTTTCACATAAGCATCGCAACCCCAAACTTTAAGAAACGACAGCTTTGGTTTCTTGCCAAACCACAGTTCATACGGTGTCATCTCAACGGATTTAGACGGTGCCCTATCTAAAGTGAATGCAGCTGTCTCTAATGCATAACCCCAAAATGACAGTGGTAAATCGGTAAGAGACATCATAGATCGCACCATATCTAATAAAGTATGGTTACGACGTTCGGACACACCATTACGCTGTGGTGTTCCAGGTGGCGTGAGTTGTGAAACTATTCCACATTGTTTTAAATGAAGGTCAAACTCGTAACTCAAATATTCGCATCCGTGATCAGATCATAGAAACATTATTTTCTTGCTACGATGATTCTGCACTTCCCTCTGAAATTCTTTGAACTTTTCAAATTTTTCAGACTTGTGTTTCATTAAGTAGATATACCCATATCTGCTGAAATCATCTTTGAAGGTTAGAAAATAACGATACCTGCCACGAGTCTCAACACTTATCGGACTGCATACATCGGTATGTATTATTTCCAATAAATCATTAGCTCGCTCCATTCTTCTGGAGAACGGAGTTTTAGTCATCTTGCCCATGAGGCATGGTTTGCAAGTATCAAATGATTCATAATCAAGTGATTCCAAAAGCCCTTCTATATGGAGTTTCTTCATGCGCTTTACACCAATATGACCTAAACGGTAGTGCCACAAGTATGTTGCACTATCATTATCAACTTTGCATCTTTTGGCATCAATATTATGAATATGTGTATCACTACGATCGAGATTCAGTAAACCATTAACATTGGGTGCATGACCATAGAAGGTTTTATTCATGTAAACAGAACAACAATTATTCTCTGACTTAAATGAATAACCATATTGGAATAAAGATGATCCAATCATATTCATGCTCAACGCAAACACCAAATTACATTTATTTAGGTTCAACACTAATCCTGAAGGTAGAGGGAGTGTGCGATGGTGATCGTATCAACCTTGGAATCACTTCCTACACACATCTTCACCTCGTCCTTAACTAGTCTCTCTTCATTCTGCAACTCCCGTTTCGAGTTACTAATCTTAGCAACTGAACCGGTATTGAATACCCAGGGGTTGCTATGAACACTAGTAAAGTACACATGAATAACATGTATATCAAATATACATTTGTTCACTCT
Source organism: Triticum dicoccoides (assembly GCF_002162155.2). Taxonomy (NCBI): domain Eukaryota; kingdom Viridiplantae; phylum Streptophyta; class Magnoliopsida; order Poales; family Poaceae; genus Triticum; species Triticum dicoccoides. The sequence continues at coordinate 554,085,939 of NC_041388.1, read as the reverse complement.
GCCATCCTTCTTATCCGCCAAGTATCTGCGGCATTTCCGCTTCCAGTGATCATTCCCTTTGCAGTAGAAGCACTCAGTTTTAGGCTTGGGTCCAGCTTTGGGCTTCTTCCCGAGAGTGGCAACTTGCTTGCCATTCTTCTTGAAGTTCCCTCTCTTTCCCTTTTGCCTTTTTCTTGAAACTAGTGGTCTTGTTAACCATCAACATTTGATGCTCCTTTTTGATTTCTACCTTCGCTGATTTCAGCAACACGAAAAGCTCGGGAATCGTTTTCGTCATCCCTTGCATATTATAGTTCATCACAAAGTTCTAGTAACTTGGTGATAGTGACTAGAGAACTTTGTCAATCACTATCTTAACTGGAAGATTAACTCCCACTTGATTCAAGTGATTGTAGCACCCAGACATTCTGAGCACATGCTCACTAGCTAAGCTATTCTCCTCCATCTTGTAGGTAAAGTACTTGTCAGAGGTCACATACCTCTTGACATGGGCATGAGTTTGAAATACTAATTTCAACTCTTGGAACATCTCATGTGCTCTGTGGCATTCAAAACGTTTTTGAAGTCTTGGTTCTAAGCCATGAAGCATGGTGCACTAAACTATTAAGTAGTTATCATACCGAGCTTGCCAGACATTCATAACGTCTGCATATGCTCCTGCAATAGGTCTGTCACCTAGCGGTGCATCAAGGACACAATTCTTCTATGCAGAAATGAGGATAATCCTCAGATCATGGACCCAGTCCGCATCAATGCTACTATCATCTTTCAACTTAGTTTTCTCTAGGAAAATATAAAAAATAAAACAGGGGAGCTATACGCGAGCTATTGATCTACAACATAGATATGTTAATACTATCAGGACCAAGTTCATGATAAATAAAGTTCAATTAATCATATTACTTAAGAACTCCCACTTAGATTGACATCCCTCCAGTCATCTAAATGATACGTGATCCAAATCAACTAAACCATGTCCGATCATCACATGAGATGGAGTAGTCTTCAATGGTGAACATCTCTATGTTGATCATATATACTATATGATTCACGTTCGACCTTTCGGTCTCCAGTATTCCGAGGTTGTGTTTGTACATGCTAGGCTCGTCAAGTTTAACCCAAGTATTCTGCATGTGCAAAACAGTCTTGCACCCATTGTATCTGAACGTAGAGCTTATCACACCCGATCATCACGTGGTGTCTCAGCGCGACGAACTGTCGCAATGGTGCATACTCAGGGAGAACACTTATACCTTGAAACTTTAGTGAGGGATCATCTTATAATGCTACCGTTGTACTAAGCAAAATAAGATGCATAAAAGATAAACATCATATGCAATCAAAATATGTGACATGATATGGCCATCATCATCTTGTGCCTTTGATCTCAATCTCCAAAGCACCGCCATGATCTTCATCGTCACCGGCTTGACACCTTGATCTCCACCATAGCGTCGTGGTCATCTCGCCAACTATTGCTTCTACAACTATCGCTAACGCATAGTGATAAAGTAAAGCAATTACATGGCGTTTGCATTTCATACAATAAAGCGACAACCATAAGGCTCCTGCCAGTTGCCGATAACTTTTACAAAACATGATCATCTCATACAATAATGTACATCACATCATGTCTTGACCATATCATATCACAACATGCGCTACAAAAACAAGTTACACGTCCTCTACTTTGTTGTTGCAAGCTTTACATGGCTACTACAGGCTTCTAGCAAGAACCGTTCTTATTTACGCATCAAAACCACAATGGTGATTTATCAAGTTTGCCGTTTTAAACTTCAACAAGGACCGGCTGCACTCAAATTCGATTCAACTAAAGTTGGAGAAATAGACACCCGCCAGCCACCTTTATGCAAAACTAGTTGCATGTCTATCGGTGGAACCGGTCTCATGAACGTGGTCATTTAAGGTTGGTCCGGGCCGCTTCATCCAACAATACCGCCGAATCAAAATAAGACGTTGGTGGTAAGCAGTATGACAATCACCGCCCACAACTCTTTGTGTTATACTTGTGCATATCATCTACACATAGACCTGGCTCGGATGCCACTGTTGGGAAACGTAGCATGCAATTTCAAAATTTTCATATGCTCATGCAAGATCTATCTAGGCGATGCATAGTAACGAGAGGGGGAGTGTGTGTCAACATACCCTCGTAGAACGAAAGTGGAATCGTTTGACAACGCGGTTGATGTAGTCGAACTTCTTCTCGTTCCGACCGATCAAGCACCGAACGTACGACACCTCCGAGTTCTGCACACGTTCAGCTCTATACCGTCCCTCAAACTCTTGATCCAGCAAAGTGTCGAGGGAGATTTTCATCAGCACGATGGCGTGGTGATGGTGATGGTGATGTGATCCGCGTAGGGCTTCGCCTAAGCACTATGTGGATATGACCAGAGGGGTAAGCTATGAGGGGGGCACCGCACACGGCTAGGAATCAATCTTGTGTGTTCTAGCGGTCCCCCCCCCTCATATGTATAGGTTTGAGGGGAGGGGAGGCAGCCAAGGGGGCGCCCCAAGTAGGAGGAATCCTACTTGGGCGCCTCGGCTTCCCCCCTTCCATATTCATCCGGGGGGAAGGAAGGAGGAGGGAGGAGAGAACGGAGGGGGAGGCCGAATTGCTCCCCTTCCTTTCTCTCTTCCCCTCTTTCCTCCCCCCTTATTTCGGCCTCCATGGGGCGCACCAGCCCCCTAGGGGCTGGTCAGTCCCCTTCTTGGCCCATTAGGCCCATGTTATTGCCCGGGGGATGCCTAGAACCCCTTCCAGTGACTCGATATGTACTCGGTACCCCCGGAACACTTCCGGTGTCCGAATATCATTGTCCAATATATGAATCTTTACCTCTCGACCATTTCGAGACTCCTTGTCATGTCCGTGATCTCATCCGGGACTCCAAACAATATTCGGTCATCAAACCACATAACTCATATAATACGAAATCATCATCGAACGTTAAGCGTGCGGACCCTACGGGTTCAAGAACTATGTAGACATGACCGGGACACCTCTCCGGTCAATAACCAATAGCGGAACCTAGATGCTCATGTTGGTTCCCACATATTCTAGGATGATCTTTATCGGTCGTACCGTAATGAAAACATACGTTATTCCCTTTGTCATCGGTATGTTACTTGCCCGAGATTCGATCATCGGTATGTTCATACCTAGTTCAATCTCGTTACCGGCAAGTCTCTTTACTCGTTCTGTAATACATCATCCCGCAACTAACTCATTAGTCACATTTCTTGCAATGCTTATTATGATGTGCATTACCGAGAGGGCCCAGAGATACCTCTCCGATACTCGGAGTGACAAATCCTAATCTCAATCTATGCCAACCCAACAAACACCTTCGGAGATACCTATAGAGAATCTTTATAATCACCCAGTTACATTGTGACGTTTGATAGCACACAAGGTATTCCTCCGGTATCCGGGAGTTGCATAATCTCATAGTCAAAGGAATATGTATATGACATGAAGAAAGCAATAGCAATAAAAATGAATGATCAATATGCTAAGCTAACGGATGGGTCTTGTCCATGACATCATTCTCCTAATGATGTGATCCAATTCATAAAATGACAACACATGTCTATGGTTATGAAACTTAACCATCTTTGATTAACGAGCTAGTCTAGTAGAGGCTTACTAGGGAAACGGTGTTTTGTCTATGTATCCACACATGTACCAAGTTTCCGGTTAGTACAATTCTAGCATGAATAATAAACATTTATCATGACATAAGGAAATATAAAATAACAACTTTATTATTGCCTCTAGGGCATATTTCCTTCAAGTTCAGGATTGTGGGCCTGTCGGGCCAGTGCCATCCATGATGAGGTGGTGCTCGTCCCGGCTCGTCACATAACGACCCGGAGTGCAAAGGGCGATGTGCCCAAGACCACGGAGTGCTTAGGATGTATACTGGCGGGGACCTTTCTATGGAGCCTAGGGAGGACTACGACATGTTGATCTTCCAAGGCCGGGCATGACCTAGGAAAGTGTGTTCGGCCAGAGTAGTCAAGCTTGTTGGGTAATCTGGTGCACCCCTGCAGGGAAGTTGTCTATTCGAATAGCCGTGTCCACGGTAACGGACGCACAAAGTTGTATCGAGATCTATTACACCTAGAAATGGATACTTGAGACATGAGATGGATATGATGGCTCCGGGATTTCTTTCTCGCAGGGAGTCGAGGAAGGATCTCTAGTCGTTAATGCTACAACATGCTTGTTAATCAATATGCTATTATGTACTCTTCTGAATGCTGCAAGATGCTTGAAGATGCTAGTCTTTGATAGGCTAGGCTTTCTCTTCTCCTCTTGCATTCTGCAGTTCGGTACACAGATACAGCCCATTCCTTTGATACGGATGCATACTTATAGTATAGATCTGTTATCAGTCTTGCCAGTACTTTGGATGAGTACTCACGGTTGCTTTGCTATCTCCTTTTCCCCTATACCCGGTTGTTGCGATCAGATGGTGGATCCCAGGAGCCAGATGCCACCGCAGATGGCTACTACTGCCCCGACGGAGCCTACTACTACATTGATACTGCCGACAACTAGGAGTAGTTAGGAGGTCCCAGGCAGGAGGCCTTGCCTTTCCGATCGTTGTTGTTTTTTTGCTGGCCTTCTTAAGGCAGTCATGTTTAACTTATGTCTGAACTCAGATATTGTTGCTTCCGCTGGCTCTTGTGCTTTCGAGCTTTTCTATTCAAGCCCTCGAGGCCCCTGACTTGTAATATGAATCGTATTATTTTAATTTATGTCTAGAGTTGTGTTGTGATATCTTCCCATGAGTCCATGGTCTTAATCGTACGCATTTGCGTGTGATTAGTATACTATTGGATCGGGGGGCATCACAAGTATTTTCACAGAGATGTCATAAAATATATGGATACATTTTTTGTGAGAAAAAATATGTCATTACCTGAACAGTGTTCCAGTGTTACAATAAGACCAGAGCGGATTGATATGATTAATAAAAATATTAATTTTATCAGTTTTATATACTCCAACAATGAAGAAACAATTAAAAATACATCAAGCTTTTTTTCTTTCTTTTCTTAGCATAGACAAGAAGGTTGTTTCACAAGAGAGAGAAAGTGAGAGAAGAAGAAAACACGTTCTCCTTTTGCTGTCAGGCCATTGTCATCACTACTCACACCAAACAGAACAAGCGGCCCGAGTCCACTTGAGGCCAGAAGCCGGCCAAACGGAGCAAGGCGCCCGCCCATTAGCCGCTCCACTCAAAAAGCAAATTCAAATGCCGCTACTAAAAGCGTGAAATCACTAATTAAGGGTACCCCTTGCAAGGTCAATTCCACCTTCTCTGGTGCTGACAAATGGCGCACTACATGTGTGCCACTTTGTCGCAACCTGAGAGTTTTCATTTTTTTCATAGATTCGTTTTATTATTTGTTGATTATGCAACTTTTATTGTTGCTATGTATATCCCACCTAAGTTTACTTATCAATTAAAGAGAACTTTTTTCCTTTGATTTGAGGCATTACTTTTGAGATGATCCACATTTATATAGAAAAGGAGTAGATGATATTGTTAAGCGTTGTATACCTCAACATAAGGAGCAAGAGATACTAAGGGAGTGTCACTCTAGTACTTATGGGAGGCACCAGGCTGGAGATAGAAAAATGCATACAAGGTCTTACAATCTAGTTTTTATTGTTCAACTCTTTTTAAAAATGCTCGTAAGTCTATTCTCTCTTGTGATACATGTCAAAGAATTGATAATATTAGTAGACATCAGGAAATGTCAATGAACTATTTTCTTGTTATTGAACATTTTGATGCCTGAGCTTTAATTATATGGAACATTTTCCAACCTCACATGGTTACACTCATATTCTAGTTGTTGTTGATTATGTCCCTAAGTGGGCAGAAGACATTTCAACTAAAAGTTTTGATCATAAACTTCTATTAAAATGCTTAAAGAGGTTATGTTTTTTTATGTTTGGAAGTCCTAGATATCTTATGGCTGATTGTGGTTCATATATTATTCATGATACTGTTATAAAAGGTCTTGCTAAGTATCAGTAAACCGTAGAGTAGCATCACCATATCATACCAGTCTAGTGGAAAGATTGACTTACCTAATAGAGAAATCAAATTAATTTTGCAAAAGACTGTCAATAGGTCGATGAAGGATTGATGTAAGAAACTTGATGATGCACTTTAGACTTATAGAACTGCTTATAAGAATCCCCTGGGCATGTCACCATATAAAATGGTTTATGGTAAAGCTTGACATTGACCTATTGAGTTAGAACATAAAGCTTATTGGGTTGTTAAGCAACTCAATTATGATTTTAAACTTGCTAATGAAAAGAGGTTGCTTGACATGAGCGCTTTAGATGGATGGAGGAATGAAGCCTATGAGAATGGTAATATGTTTTAAAAAGTTAGAATGTATCATGGTAGGGGAATTTAGAAAGGTGAATTTAAGATTGGTGCTAAAGTTCTCTTGTACAAGTCTTATTTTAGATATTTTGCAGGTAAGCTTCTTTCCAAATGGGAGGGCCGTTAATCGTCAAAAATGTTTACCCGTTTGGACCTATCAAGATCAACAACGACGAGGGGACCAAACCGAGAGTTGTAAATGGTCAAAGACTTAATCATTATATTGCCGATAACCCCCTTGAGGCGAAAGCCGATGCTATACAGGTAATAACATTGGGAGACTTCATAAAAAAAATTCTGGAATGCTTCAAAAATCCCGTGTCCTCGAGAATGCCTTGAGCCCTATAAGTAAAACCGTTGGTTTGTCCTTAGTATAATTAATGATTGAGCCACTTGTTGCACCGTTGCACTTTTGTTAATATTTACTTTCTTGCGATTACTTGCTTTCAAACAAACCATCAGACAATTTTTGCATCTTTTATAGTGAACTCTTGCTAGTTTTTGTTAACCAATTCCTTCTGCTCCTAGCTGGGTTCAACACTCGTATTGAAAAAGCAGTGATAGATTCCGTATACTTGTGGGTTATCAGGAAGACGGGCCATGGTTAGTTTTTATTTATCAAAGGAACCCACATGCCCCCATTTTCATTTAAGAAAATAGTCTTCTACTAGTAAGAAGCATCTTCTTCCATACACCCCAAGACATACAACCAGCCTACACCATAGGTGCTGACATAACTAGGGGAGATACAGACCCTCTCTCACACTCAGCAACTACAAACCTACAGAAGCATAACCACACGTTGTTGAATTCAACTCAAAGTAGAGACTTTATATTACGAGGAGAAAACTGTGGAATAATGTTTTTTTAGAAAAGGAGGAATACCCCGGCCTCTGCATCTGGACGATGTATACGGTCAATTTATTAATTATTAACACAAAACCTTACAAAGTCGTACAACAGTAAAACCAAAGCCACCATCTCAGCAACCTCTGTCGCTACTCCTATCTAACTGATGAAGGGGCGCTGATGGTCTAGGCCTAATACCAAACAGACCTCGCAGCCAAACCTAACATCTAAGACCTGAGGTCCCAACCAGGACGCCTGCCGGGTATGGGCACCCACCAGTCCGGTGTGCTCCTCAACCAGGACGCCTGCCGGGTATGAGACCGCCGTAGCCACCTGCCACATATCCATCTTCAGAGTTGTACTGTTGCATCCGCCTTGCCCGGTCTCGCTGCCGCTGACGCCACCACGACGCCAGACAGCGTCGACCTCCTGCGCGTGTCCGTCACCACACATTTGACGCCAAGCCGTCGCCAAGAATATATAGAAAGAAACACCACTCCACCGAAAGGGAGGCAGCACACCCCCACCCCTCACCTGCAGACCCTCCCATCTGATCCCAATGTCCTTGGCGCCGCCTCCAGGAAGGTTATGGTGCACGGGGCACCGCCGAGACTGATCCGCATCGGATCTTGGGCTTTCACCCGGACATGGGTCGGAGTGGAGAGATAGTGCCCTCAGCAGCGCCCCCAAGGAGGAAAGCGGCGCCAAAAGGCGGCGTCGCCGCTGCCGGCCAGCCAAGGCGGCCAAGGTTTCCCTCGGACACCGATCTGCTCCACCAGAATACACCAGAGGTGGATCCGGCAAGATCCAAACCGAACCGGGACTGAGAAGGGATGCATGGAAGGGAGGGTGCAATACCTCCATATCTGGCACGCCTGCGGCTCACCGTCCTCACGGCCGAACTCTCAGGCACGCCGCACGCCATGCCAGCAGGGGCCGCCGCCCCTGGATCCGATGGCCTCCGCGAAGAAGGAGCGCCGAAGACCCCGCCGCCACCTTCCCCGGCGCCCGCGCGGGCTTTCCCGGCGGTCGTCTCCGGTGACGGCGAGGGAAAACCCTAGACTCCCCTGAGTCGCCCTAGGGGCGATGCGAGGGACGGGACGAGGGACGAGGGACAGGACGGCGGTCGTCCTAGACGGGTTGCTGATGTTTGCTCAAATGACGTCACTAGCAGGCACACATATCCTCTTGACATAGGTCCCCAACTATGCCCTTTCCTGAAGACTTCACTCATCGGGCGAGGTTAGTTTGTACATTAGAGACATAAATAAAAGTCAAGGTTGTGGTAGAATAAAGCCCTCAATTGCAGGGCACGGCCTACTTTCTTCAGAGAGAAAATCATCACAATTAGAATTAGGTGACCCAATCCTTTACTAGTGAAATTAGACGATGAAGAGAAAATCAAATAAATTTACAGTGTCGTTGGAGAATTACAACATATCATCGACATTCACTATCGACAAGCAACAACACTATGAAAGCAGCTAGCTCATCCTTGCACTTCGCAAGAAGGACCCAGTCCTGGTGATCTCTCGTAGTGGCTTGTTGGTAAACCGGATGAGGTTGTAAGCCCATGCACCAGCAACCGCGCCACTAACAGGACCGACGATATACACCCAGATGCCGGTGTAGCGGCCAGCGACCATCGCCGGACCGATGGTTCTTGCAGGGTTCATGGATGCTCCTGATATGGGCCTGCACATCACAGCCGTGTCCGCAAATTTTTTAATCTCTTAATATAGTAAAATGACAAAATTTAATCTGGGATATTTTACTAGGAAATTCATCGATCTCATGAAACACAATGGTAGACAACAACAAAATATAGAAAAATTTCAACCGCTTCTATATACACAAACTAATGCTTAGGTTGTTTCTCCAAATGTTGATATTATTAGTAGATTTGTCATGGAAACTGCTTCCATATCATTGTTTTAAAATATTTATAGCAAAAAAAATGATTTTTACCTACTATCCAGTGTCAACGCTTATCTGATTTCAGAAAAGAAAAACTCTTATCACCATGTACTTTAATTTTATTCCTACACAGGGACGTAGCCAGGCCACAGACTTTACAGAAGCCATGGCCTGGGGTATGGCAGCAACTCCATTTGCTGACCGTAGCTACCATGGTTACTGTTCACTATTGTAGCTCGAAGTTGGCCTGGGGCATCAATAACTCCTGGCTAGGCAACCGTTCCGACGTATACTAGTTTTTCTAAGAAAAAACAATCTACATGGCACTCCCACTTGTTAGGTCATGTGGTAGCTAACCCGGCCAACACATGGATCCCACGCCACGCAAATATTTAAAAATAATCACATGAATTATCTTAAATAAAAGACACATACCTCCATTGTTTTCAAATTAATTTTACTTTGTTCACAAAATTTATAGGTAATAATTCAAATTGTGCACTCTATGATTTTCTAATTCTAGATTGTAATTTATGATCATGTAATGCAACTTAAAGATCCTTTAATCGTACTTCCACATTGCAATTTCGAATAGTTTCAGTGTTGTTTGACCTAATAAAATCCAGTTTTTCGTACGCACTCATATGAACAGTAAGTGGTATGTAAACCGCGTTGATTGTGTAAAAAAACTCACTAAAATTTTACCACACCAATGTACAGATAACAGACGTACAATAGCAGGCTAACCTACTCTGCGGCAATTATCTAGTTTTACGTCACATTGAGATTCCAAATAGTTTCAGTGTTGTTTGACATGGCATCTGAGTTGTCCGCCACATGGACATGCCATCTGGGACGCCATGCTGCTTTGTGGTGGAGTTTTTGAAACGGGTAAGGGTATGTACAATCATTATAAGATAGTCTTATTTTAAGTCTTGCATGCAATTAGAGATGACAAAAAAAATGTCTACAATGGGTCATCTCTTAACCTTATCTTTAATAACTAGCTATTTCTAAAATCACGATGAGACATATTGTGCTAAGAGATCAAAAGAAGGCAAGCATTTTCTTATGATTTCTTTCTACTTCATCTCATCATATATCCTACGTGGCACTTTTAAGATAGCACAATTGTACATGCCCTAAACCATGACCATGCAACAAATCGCAAGTTTGTTGTCCAAATACTCCGGAGGGAGTAGTATTCTGTGGTAAATCAGTTACCTGTTCACACTACGAGATAACTAAGTCTAAAAGCGACATGTGTAAGAAAGGAACCCATCAACACGTTTCAATCAAAAGACGGCTTTGTTGACAACCAAAGTCCAAAATGGCGAGTAAAATAGAGTTAATGTAGCAGTTATCTTGGAATACCCGGCAAAGAGCACGTTTAGTAGCACAGTAGCTCCAACGGCCAGACCGGCGAGCTCACCAATCTGCAAGAGAGGGAGAAAATGGTCGGAAACAATTAGTTGAGTACTCCCTCTGTAAACTAATATAAGAGCGTTTAGATCACTACTTTAGTATTCTAAACGCTCTTATATTAGTTTACAGAGGGAGTAGATGGGAAATACCCCTTGTTTCCTGGGTATATATACACCTAGAAATTAGAAGAAAAAAAATTACAGAAAAGTCAAAAAAGTGTAGAAGTTTTTTTTAGAATAAACTTGACGTTCTTTTGCACCAATATGTAAATTTCCGCCAACCAAAACCTAACGTTGACTTCAGGGGGAAAACAATTTTTTTGGTCAAATTGGTGTATATATAGTGTCTTGTATATAGCAGTAAAAAAAAATTGCCCAGTAGTCAACGCTGGGTTTTGGTTGATGAAAAATTACATACTGGTGTAAAAGAGATTCAAGTTTATTTAAAAAATACTTCTGAACTTTTTTACTTTCCTTGTAAAAAAAAATTCTCAATTCCTGAGTGTTTTTTTTTTGACAACTCAATTCCTGAGTGTATATACACCTAGGACCCAACGTCCACGCTCTTGAGTAGATAGCGATGTTTCCGTATCTTTTACTATTGACTGTAAATTTTTGTTGATAGCTTACCAAGCTGATCATTTGATGTGTCCGTATCTTTAAGCTCGGTAATTTCGGCACCATCTTCAGTAGCCTGAGGTGTGTGGTGGTGTGAATGTGTGCGTGTGTGCGGCTGCGTTATAACCGGTCTTTTTCAAAAATTAGTTAAGTGTAGAAAACTAAATTAATGGCTAAGACAAGGATTGTGATCTCACAGTACTCCTCCAGTGTACTTACGGCTCTGTTGTCAGTGGCGACTCCGGAGATGACGAACATGAGGTAGAAGGTGATGATGAACTCCAGCACCAGCGACTGGACGTCCGACCCGGACGGCACGGTCCCGAAGAAGTGCTCCGGCTCGCTCCCGAACAGCAGCCGCAGCGTGAGGCTCGCCGCCGTGGACCCGGTCACCTGCGCCGCCGCGTAGGCCGGGACCTGAATCCAGGGGAAGCGGCCGCAGGTGGCGAAGGCGAGCGTGACGGCGGGGTTGAGGTGCGCCCCGGAGATGTGGCCGACGGAGTAGACCATGACCATGACGGCCAGGCCCCAGGTGATGCAGACGCCCGGGAACGTCACCGTGCCGGCCGTCCTCTGGTTCACGGCCACCGCCGCGCAGCCGGCGAAGATGAGGAGGTAGGTCCCCATGATCTCGGCGAGGACCTGCGCCCATGGTCCAAGAATGTCGCGGTCAGGTCAATCGCTTGCTTGCTTGCTTGTCCAAGTTGCCCAGAGACTCGTAATGATGGGATAGCTACTGCTGGTGGTGTTATGACTTATGACCCAATTGCTTGCAAGTATAATGCGAAGACTGAGCACAACCGGCCAGCAGGCGACATTTTCAAAGGCAAAGAAATACTCATTTGGAATTTTCCTCTAGCCGAAACAATATAGTATTGTTGCGTTTGGATTGTTATCGGCTCATCACGTGTAGTACCTTGCAGACGAAAGTTGTCATCTTTGTCCACTTGTTTGACTCTTCTATCCAGTGTTTGAACTCTGCCCTGTTTCTCTCCTACCTGAACTACGGCCTCCACGGGTGGGTGTGAACAAGTGCAACTACCTTGTGCTGGATGGATAATCATCAATCATGCATGCCCGAATCACGTAAGGATTCTCAGGCACGAAACAAGAATAAAACTTCGTGGATGAAGGATAATCTAGTAGTAGTTGCGTATGCAAACTTACACACCTTCTGCACGAATTGGACGGAGATCATGGGCTGATTGGCCGTGCTGCTGAGAGCTTGCTCTGAATCCTCGCACCCTGCTGGTTGATTCGCTCCTCCTCTTCCTTCCTCCAGAGCTCCAGTGTGGTCTTGCTCTTGCGGTTGCAGGCCATTGGCTCCATGCTCTCCTCCTGCCATGCGCGCGCCGCCTTCCGCTATCCCCCTCCCTCCCTCACTCCCTCTCTCTGTTTAGCCGACTGTCTATCTGCTCTGCTTTGCTCTCTATCTCTATCTCTTGTTTGGATCTGCGTGCTGATCAGTACGCTTGTGCTATTTATGGGTTCCAGGCTTCAATGCTACAGCTAGATAGCGAGGTCCATGTGTCCTCCTAGCAAATGTTATCTTGTGATTTCTTGGGTTGACCACCGGATCACGAATCCTCCTAAAGTCCGGAAACGGTAGCTATGCATAGGAAGTTTCTTTGAAGACTGCCTATGGATTTATTTATTTTTAGCCTCACCAAAATACGCAAAAATTCCTCTAGTTGAGAACGTGAGGTCCTATTAGAATGTTACCTTGTGATCTTTTTGCATGAAAGATGCTTCCGTGCGTGAGGTTCGGGCCAAATTTCAGCTCGTTTATACATCTGAATAACTCTTGACAAAAAGATAAATTTGGGGGTCTATGAAATAGTCATGTACTGTTTGGACCTTTTTTCGTGAGAGCAATTCGCATTCCAAACGAGCTGAAATTTTGTGTGTTAGCTTAGCACTTGATCATTTAGTTTGTTGCTATTGCTTTCTTCATGACTTATACATGTTCCTATCACTATGAGATTATGCAACTCCCGTTTACCGGAGGAACACTTTGTGTGCCACAAAACGTCACAACGTAACTAGGTGATTATAAAGATGCTCTACAGGTGTCTCCGAAGGTACTTGTTGGGTTGGCGTATTTCGAGATTAGGATTTGTCACTCCGATTGTCGGAGAGGTATCTCTGGGTCCACTCGGTAATGCACATCACTATAAGCCTTGCAAGCATTGCAACTAATGAGTTAGTTGCGGGATGATGTATTACGAAACGAGTAAAGAGACTTGCCGGCAACGAGATTGAACTAGGTATTGAGATACCGACGATCGAATCTCGGGCAAGTAACATACCGATGACAAAGGGAACAACATATGTTGTTATGCGGTTTGACCGATAAAGATCTTCGTAGAATATGTAGGAGCCAATATGAGCATCCAGGTTCCGCTATTGGTCATTGACCGGAGACGTGCCTCGGTCATGTCTACATAGTTCTCGAACCCGTAGGGTCCGCACGCTTAAAGTTCGATGACAGATATATTATGAGTTTATGTGTTTTGATGTACCGAAGGTAGTTCGGAGTCACGAATGAGATCGGGGACATGACGAGGAGTCTCGAAATGGTCGAGACGTAAAGATCGATATATTGGACAACTATATTTGGACATCGGAAAGGTTTCGAGTGATTCGGGTATTTATCGGAGTACCGGGGTGTTACGGGAATTCGCCGAGGAGTGTATGTGCCTTATTGGGCTTTAGGGGAAAGAGAGAGAGGCAGGCCGCGCGCCGCCCCAAGGCCTAGTCCGAATTGGACTATGGGGAAGGGCTGCGCCCCCTCCTTCCTTCTCTTCTCTTTTCCCTTTCCTTCTCTCCTACTCCTACTACTTGGAAGGGCTCCTAGTTCTACTAGGAAAGGGGAATCCTACTCCCGGTGGGAGTAGGACTCTCCTAGGGCGCGCCATAGAGAGGGCCGGCCCCTCCCCTCCTCCACTCCTTTATATACGTGGCCAGGGGGCACCCCATAGACACAACAATTGATCTCTTGATCTCTTAACCGTGTGCGGTGCCCCCCTCAACCATAATCCACCTCGATCATATCGTAGCGGTGCTTAGGCGAAGCCCTGCGTCGGTAGAACATCATCATCGTCACCACGCCGTTGTGCTGACGAAACTCTCCCTCAACACTCGGGTGGATCGGAGTTCGAGGGACGTCATCGAGTTGAACGTGTGCAGAACTCGGAGGTGCCATGCGTTCGGTACTTGATCGGTCGGATCGTGAAGACGTACGACTACATCAACCGCGTTGTGCTAACGCTTCCGCTTTCGGTCTATGAGGGTACGTGGACACACTCTCCCCTCTCGTTGCTATGCATCACCATGATCTTGTGTGTGCATAGGAAATTTTTGAAATTACTACGTTCCGCAACAAGGGCATGCCACCCTGGCTTGTGGGACCCCTGTAGCTCTGTTTTCCCTAATTCCTGACCTATAAATTCTCACGTATTCAGAAACCTTCGAAGTGAGACACGAAATAATTTTATCGCCACTGCAAGCCTCTATTCCGAAGCGATCCCATCCGAAGCCATGTTCCCGGAGGGGGAAATCATTGGGGAGGCCATCTTCATAAACCTTGTTGCCTCCATGATGATGTGTGAGTAGTTCTTTCAGGACATATTGGTCCATAGTAGTAGCCAGATGGCTCTCTCTCTCCCCCTATATCTCTCTCTTGATCTTCAATACAACGATCTCTTCAGAGATCTATTCGATGTAATTCCCGTGACATGTTTGTTGGGATCCGATGAATTGCGGAATTATGATCATATTGTTCATTAATTTATATTGATTGTCTTGAAGTATTTCTCTTTTGTATTTTTGTAGCTATGTATGATTTCCAATCCGTGAATCTTTTCTGACCAATTAGATGAGTAGGTTTTCAGAGGGAGTTGTGCATAGTAGTGGGTTCAATCTTGCGGCGACCTTTCTCTGTGACAGGAGGGGTGAAGGCACGTATTATATTGTTCCCACTAAGTGTAAAACGATGGGGTTTGGTCATATTGATTGATCTCTTTCTGTCTATATTATGCCATCTTTCTTATTGCGTTACTTTGTTTATTATGAAATTGATACTTTTGAATGCATGCTGGATAGCGGTCTTGGGGTGGAGTAATAGTAGTAGATGCAGTTGGACTAATGGTCTACTTATCACAGATGTAATGCCTATATGAGATTATGCCATGAATAACCATAGTTATAATTTGCATGTGCCTCACACAGTGAAACATATTCCATGAAAATTGTGAAACTTTTAGTATTTTTTACTGTTCACGGGATGCAGATGAGCCGGGCTCAGAAATGAATATTTGTCTCTATATAGCAAAAAGGCAGAGTACCTCAATTCTTCGGCAACAAAGTAGAGAAAGTGTGACATAAAATTGTTCTTGGTCTAAGAGAACAGAGTACTGTGAGATGGTCTTTCCTCACTTCTTCTGTTTCTCTCGAATGAAGAAGCAAATCCAAATCTGAGTTAGTCTATTCCATAATATGGTTAAGTGTCTAATAAACCATATTAATATGCGAAATGCAGAATGCCGATAAAAACGGATCCGGAGGACTCGCGATCTAGCGCCACCAATGGATCCCTCCTCCACCACCACCTCACCCCTACGCCACTATCACTACCACTAGCAGCCCCCCCCCC